>NC_058132.1:227529703-227640253 GCF_016433145.1 Gracilinanus agilis
CTCCTTCTTCTCCTTTTCCTTCTCCTCCTTCTCCTTCTTCTCCTTCTCCTTCTTCTCCTTCTCCTTCTCCTTCTCCTCTTTCTCCTCCTCCTCCTCCTCTTTCTCCTCCTCCTCCTCCTTCTTGTTCTTGTTCTTCTTGTTCTTGTTCTTGTTCTTGTTCTCCTTCTTCTTCTTTCTTCTCTCTCTCCCCTTATTGCCTTTCTCTGTTCACAAATGTTCTGTTTCTGACCACTGCCTCCTCCAGGCATTTTCCCTTTTGTATGTCCCCTCTTCTCTAATTGCCTTTCTTCTTCAACTTCCCTATAGGGTAGCATAAGTTTCTATAGTCTACTGAGTGTGGTTGTTATTCCTGCTTTGAGCTAATTCTGATGCAAGTGAGGTTCAAGCATTGCCTGCTACGTTTCTAACCCCTCCCCATCTTGTCCATGGTATTGTTCCATACACATCTAACTTGAAATATCAAAATGACAATTGGTTATCTGGAACTGAAACTCAAGGGAAACCCTCAGTCTGGGTATATGATCTATGGATCCTGTATAGAGATCATATTTAAACTCAAGGGCACTGATCAGGTTACCAAGAGGTTACCAAGAGGGAGAAGAGAAAAGGCCTTGAGGGAATTTTGTCAAAAATGATTTGGAAGATGGACCAGAAAATGGAGACTGAGGAGAAGCAGTTAGACAGTCAACTGGATTATTAAGTGAAATGTCATAAAAATCCAGAGAAGAGAAGATTGTCAACAGGTGTCAAATAAATGCAGCAGGTCTAGAGCAGTGATGGGAAAACTACTCCCCACAGGCCAGTTTGGGGGGGGGGGGAGGCTGAAATGTTCTATCCACCCTCAGGACATTATTCCTAATCTTACGAATACAATGAGTAGGATACAATACAATGAAACTTCGAAAGAGTTGCCTTAGAAACAGACTGACAGATGAGCATTTCTTTTCCTTTGGCCCCTCTCTAAAAAGTTTGCCCATCACTGGTCTAAAGGAATGAAGATTGAAAAAAAAAAACTTGTCAGATTTGTGAATGATGAGATTACTGGTAACTTTAAAGAGAGCAGTTGCATTTCATTGATGAAATAACAGACCAAAGTGAAAATGGTTGAGAGTAAGAGGAGAGTCAACAGAGAGTCTAGACAGCATTTTTCAAGGACTTTTGCCGATAAAAGAAGAAATATTGGTAAGAGAATGGTAAAGCCTAGTGAATTTTTTTAAGGATGGGAGAGAATAGAAAGATAATAGAGAAGAAACCAATTGGCAGGGAGAGGTCAAATATTTATCATAGACTTAGGGACAGAATTGAAGAATGAGAAATTACATTAAGAGGTTTTGAGGTAGAAAAGATGCAGTTCTTTGGATAAAGAAGAAGCTCTTATCAAATTATCTGGGGTCCCCAGGAGAGTTGCCACAGTCCAGGAAAGTGTCTTCAGGGGAACTGATATACAAAAACATAAAACTGTAGGGATATTTTTCAACATACTACTAAAATCTTTAGTCATTTTTTAGAAAGTAGCAAAGCTTTTATATCTTACCAGCATCAACTTTAAGCAAAACAATGAAGGTTGTTAAAATTTATTTTTCAACATTATTCTGACTTTCTTTGTCCCCTTTTACTTCCTCTACAGTCCAGTGGTTCCCAAACTTTTTTGGCCTCCCGCCCCCTTTCCAGAAAAAATATTACTTAGCCCCGTGCAAATTAATTTTTTTAAAGTTTAATAGCAATTAATAGGAAAGATTAACTTCCAAGACGGAAGGTAAAGGTTTAAAAAAAAGATAATTGTTTTAGGAATACTTTACATCTTAGAATCAATTCTGTGTATTGGTTCCAAGGCAGAAGAGTGGCAAAAGCTAGGCAATGGGGGTTAAGTGACTTGCCCAGGGTCACACAACTGGGAATTATCTGAGGCCAAATTTAAACCTAGGACCTCTTGTCTCTAGGCCTGGCTCTCAATCCACTGAGCTACCCAGCTGCCCCTTATTTTTACATCATCTTTACTTGCATGTGTCTCTGCCCCTACCCAGAGTATAGGCAGAAAAAAATAGTTCATTCAAAATGAACAACCAACATACAACAACCAAATATGACTGTATATGCATTTTTTTACACTTATAGTGCTTCTGTTTTGAAAAGAAGGTATGGAGGTAAATTTTCTTACCTCTTCTTCCAGGGCAATTTTTGTAATAATAATAATAATAATAATAATATCAACATAATATTAGTTATTATTACAGCCTTCTTTTTGTTTATTCTTCTCATTGTTGTAGTTAATATATATACACATATATGTGTATATGTATTATGTATGCATGTCTATGGATAGTTAGGTAGCATAGTGGATATAGCACTAGGCTTGGAATCAGGAAGATTCATCTTCAAGAGTTCAAATCCTGCCCCAAACTCTTACTAGCTATGTGACCCTGGGAGACTCACTGAACCCTGTTTGCCTCTGTTCTCATATGCAGGATGAGCTGAAGAAGGAAATGGCAAACCACTCCAGTATCTCTGCCAAGAAAACCCCAAATGGGGTCACAAAGAGTCAGATACAAGTGAAAATGACTGAACAGCAACAATGCAGAAGTTTGCATTGTCTGTACTCCAACTCTTCCCTCTTCCCCAAGTGACTATTGTTTGAAAACGTTTGTTTTCCCCTCATTTCCCTGGCTAATTACTATTCCCTCACTTATCTCAAGGTTATTTTCCAGAAAATCATCCTAGCTAAGAGGAAAAAAAAAAGGAAACTATTTTTAGTTATTAGCCTTTTGTGAATGAACAAATCTGTGGTCAGCAACAGGAGCCTCAGCTGCGTTACAAAATCTCCAGAGTCAATAAGTCTGGGTGGTTTTGCCAGAGAATTCTTTAGGAAAGGGCTCAGTTATTCCTTTTTTTTTTTTTAAACCCTTACCCTTCTGTCTTAGAATTAATATGGTGCATTGGTTC
Organism: Gracilinanus agilis; assembly: GCF_016433145.1. Lineage (NCBI taxonomy): Eukaryota > Metazoa > Chordata > Mammalia > Didelphimorphia > Didelphidae > Gracilinanus > Gracilinanus agilis. The sequence continues at coordinate 227,532,644 of NC_058132.1, forward strand.
CAAGGTAGAAGATGGTAATGGGATTAAATTACTTGCCCAGGATCACACAGAGAAGAAATGTCAGAGGTCAGATTTGGACCCAGGACCTCTCTAATCTTGGCTCTCAATCCACTGAGTCCCATGCCTGCCCTGGTTATTCTTAAAACCTTTTTTGGCGCCAAGAGCATTGTCGTCTTAGAAGAACTAGTTTCACTGGTTTCATTTTTCTCCACTCCTGATAATTGCAATGTTGTTCTAAGATCACAGGGGAACCTCTTCAACCTGAAAATTCAAATCATCTTTTAAATTTAAGCAATTTCCTTATTCAAATAATAGTAACTAAAAAAACAATAATATTTACATAGTACTTAACTTTGTACCAGGCACTAGACTAAGCACTTTAAAATTATTATCTCATTTGATCCTTAAGACAACCCTAGGAAATAGGCACTATTATAAGTATAGGAAAATGAGGCAGATTAAGTGACTTGCTCAGGTCACACAGTTAGCAAATGCCTAAGGCCAGATTTCAACTCAGGTCCTTCTGACCCAAGACCCAACACTCTACTCACCCCATCACTAAACTGCCTTGTAAATAACAATTGGAAATCCTGAATTTAACTCATGGGATCCTATATGTAACAATGATGGAGATAAGATAAAAATTAAAAAAATATATAAACATGTAAATATATACATATGTAATCTATCTATCTATCTATATATATCTATAGATCTGTGAGTGCTTATATATGTATTTACACATACATGTATTTGTGCTCCCATAATTAGACCAGCTATCTGAAGTTCCCCTTCATGAAATAAATTCAAGTAGTTAGGTGCTTCCCAAGCCTGGGTTCTATTATACTTTGCCCTGGGCAGTCCACAGCTGGAGTATTCAATTGTGCCATCAGATTTAGGAGCAACATTGATAAACTAGGGACCACCCATAGAAGGATCATTTAGATCAGTGGTTCCCAAACTATTTTGGCCTACTTCCCCCTTTTCAGAAAAAAATATTACTTAGCCCCCTGGAAATTAATTTTTTAAAAAATGTAATAGCAATTAACAATAAAGATAAATGCACCTGTGGCCATCACCGCTTCCCTGGATTGCTGCAGCACCCACCAGGGGGCGGTAGCGCCCACTTTGGGAATCACTGATTTAGAATAATAAAACCTTAAGTTCATACTGTATGAGGACCATTGAAGGATCCAAGGGATGGTTAGTCTTGATAAAAACAAAATGCCTCTGAGACAATCTTTCTTTTAGTAGTTGAGACCATCACCCAGAAGAAAGACATTCGATTTATTCTGCTTAGCCTCAGAGGAAAGAACTAGAGATAATAATTCCAAATTCTGTTTAAAAGTTGGCCCCATCCTCTTCCTCAATCCTAGGCTTCTACTTCTCTCCTGGGATGACTTGGTGTAGGAGAACAGTTTGGTCTGATCTCTGACATATTTGCCTAGTCACCAACTAGGAAATGGATTTGATTTTGTGTAACACTGAGGTCCTGATAGGTCCTAACCAGATCGTACTGCTTTCAGGCTTGATCAAGGCCGGTTCTCTCATCTCTGTCTCTTTGATCCCCTTATTTGGTCACTATCATTCCCTGTGGACTTTTCATCCTTTTGCTAATGCCAGCACCCTTCTTCCATTAGTGAGCTTCTCTTGGAGTCTCTGTTTTGGGAAGGGTACCAGACCAGTCAACCTACATTCCCTTTCCATCTTTGCATTCAACTTCTTATTCTTCGATACCATATCTCTTTGGAACATCCATCAATCCCAGTGGCCTTTTCATCCTGGGACATTGCTATGCTGGTCTCATTTTGTTACTGTTGAATTCTTGTTGGGGGATTTATTGAATTTAATTCCCTTCCTGGCTGTTTTTCCACTCCCAACTCAACCTCCTTCCAGCTTCTTTTTGTTTATCTTTCCCCTTTAGATCTTAAGCTCATTGAGGACAGGTCTTTCTTTTTCCTAATATTTATATTCCCAGTGCTTAGCAAAAGGTTTGGCACATAGTAAGAGCTTGAAAACCTCTTGCCTTTCCTATTAGAGTTGTCCAGAAGTGGAAGGGGCTACCTCTAGAGGTAGTAGGTACCTACACATTGGAGGTGTTCAAGCAAAGATTGTATGAATTTATGCTGGAAAAATTGAAGGGACCATTCTTGTTCTGGTATGGGCTTAACTAGATGGCCTCTGAGGAAATCTCATCTAACTCTGGGGTTCTGAGTCGTCTTTGAATTGACTTATTTTTGCTTTATTTGGGGAGATACAGGGAATATTTTTTAAATTTATTTTTATTTTATTGATTAATTATTGTTGAGAGCCGTTGGATGTAGAGAGCCAATTGGAGAAATAGGGTCAAATTTAGGGCCTGTTATCTGGATTCCCTACGTGACCAATCCAGGCTGAGGCAGTCTTTGTGTTTGGTCCTGGTCACCTGAGCCCTGAAAAGCTCTGGTACCAGCAGGTTGATTAATCCAAAAACAATTTGACCCCTCCAGGAGGCTATTAGGAGTCATTTAGAGAAATAGTCTGTAATAGATGTTTTATCTGGATCCCATTACAAAATCATCGGCAAGTAAAACTGTGTGTATGATTTTTCTGCACTGCATGTCAGATGCAGATAGAATGGACCATCTAAGGTAAAAATCTGAGGCTCCTCTTTTGACTCATTTTTAGATCCCCACATTTTCTTGATATTCTTATTAGAAAGCTTTGAGTCCCTAACCAGATCAGCAGCTATTGAGTTAACAATTCCTCTCCTTGACAGTTTCTCTCCTTGATAATTAAGAAGCCTGAAACCTAAAAAAATATATTACTTAGATAAGGATTGGAGCCAGACAATTTAGTCCAGACTATCTGACCAGGTGCAGATCTGTAAATCAAGGCAGAACGCAATTAGTAAACATCTCCATGAAATTTATTTCTGCTTCCAGAATTATCCCCTACTAATTGGTGGTTGGAATTTGGCCCTTGTCCTTGCACCCATATCTCTATTTTTTAGACTTTTTATGATTTGTAACCCCTTCACAGATGTGATTCTTTGTGTTCTTTGTTTGAAACCAGTATAAAATAAAGTCCAAAATCCCATAGCGTTGGATCAGCATGGGCTAACCGCTAGTTCGGCTGTTCTCAGTTTCTTTTTCCTGTCTTAGCAATCCGACGCCGTAAAACGCCGCTCAGGACCCCTACCATATAGAGCTGGTCCTCTATAAATTATGAAAAATTTTTGATGGTTACATGATTCATATTCTTTCCCTCCCCTTCTTCCTCCCCCCTCCCATACCCAACATGCAATTCCACTGGGTTTTACATGTGACATTGATCAAGACCCATTTCCATTTTTTTGATATTTGCACTAGGGTGATTGTTTGGAGTCTGCATTCTCAATCATATCCCCATCTACCCAGGTGATTAAGCAGTTGTTTTTCTTCTGTGTTTCTGCTCCCACAGTTCTTCCTCTGGATAAGGATAGAGTTCTTTCTCATAAGTCCCTCAGAAATGTTTTGGATCATTGCATTGCTGCTAGTGGAGAAGTCCATTACAATTGATTGTGCCACTTGGTATCTGTCTCTGTGTATAAGGTTCTCCTGGTTCTGCTCCTTTCACTCTGCATCAGTTCCTGGAGGTTGTTCTGTCACCAACAGATACCACAATTTGTTTAGCCATTCCCCAATCAAAGGGCATCCCCTCATTTTCCAATTTTTTGCCACCACAAAGAGTGTGATTATAAATATTTTCGTACAAGTCTCTTCCCCTGTTATCTCTTTGGAGTACCAACCCAGCAGTGGTATGGTACAGTATGAACATCACTAACATTTGTAACAAAGGTACATAAAGTTAAACGAATATTTGACATTGTTTACATTCTGTAGACTTTTCATTTTAATCTCAAGGAGAAAACATTAATTACACAGGAAAGACAGGTATCATTAGATGATTGAGGCTGAACACCGGATGAAAGACAGCACTGATGATTCACAAGAATCACAATGATTCTTGTGAGCAACTCAAACTCTGCACCTGGAATACCAAAGTCTCCCAGATGAAGATGTCCAGGAGGAAATGAACAAATTTAAGTGTATACCAGGCCAACCAGGCCAACAATGCAATTTCAGGCAACATTAATATTTTTCACTGTGAAGAGACTGAGGGAGACTAAAGGTGCAAGAGTGTGAAAATGGGTGACCCAAATAAACACACCAAAGAAAATAGCTTTCCTAAACTGCTAGAAACCAGAATCTGAGAATACGGATGCTGGTGATCTAATTGAGTTCCCCTTCCAGTTTTTCTGAGAGAGGTTATTGCAAGGCACAATGACTCTAATTTTATCGCTTACAATTTCATAGAGGAATCATATGAACCAGAAAATTCCCCTAGTTCAATGTTGGTTCAACAAACCTGTCATATAAGTTGGTCTTCTTCTGGATCAGCCTATTTAAGACTGGCCCAGGGAATCTTGGTATGTCTTTGTGCTCTCAGGAGAGTAAGGATCCTAAAAGAGACTCAATAATTCTATGTTTGTCTATAGATGGTGGCCAGAATGATGACTGACCTAACCTGGTCATGCAGTTAAAGGTGAGAGCTTCTCATTGGATGAGCTGAAGGTTTTTAGCATCCCTCTATGCTAAAGGGATGGAGTGGGGAAGTGGGAGAGGAATTCTTACCTCTAGTATGATATGATTTCCCATGGGTGTGACTCCTGCTGAATGCTTGTGTATTTGTTTATTCCTTGCCAGGTAATTGCATCCCAGACCTTTGGGGCATTTCCCTGCTGTCAGTTTTCTGGAGGTGACTGCTGATAGTTCTATTTTCCACCTTCCCACCTGCCTATTATCATACATAAAAGAATGTCATAGCTATTATTCCCTTGCCATAAATGGGTCTTGGGAAACAAAGGCCAAAATCCCACAGATCCACACGAGGTCTTATTAAAAGAGTAAGATTTTATTAGACATTTGCACTCAGAGTTATTGAGAGCACACAGGCTTCAGTTATTGTTGAGTCAATTGACCAAATGGTATGGTTTCCAGGGTATTACCCTCACTCAAAAAAACAAAAAACCAAAACTCACACACAACTTCATGTACTGTCTTGCTGAGGTCTCAAATTTTTAAAAAATTAGACAAATGAACAAGACTTTTTATTATGTAAGAAGACATAAGCTCTAAAAGGTAAATATTTCTGAAAGAGGTAAGATTATTGATAATTAATCTACAGTGATTTTTTTGATTGACAATTTTGATTGACAGCAGGGCATTTTCTGATATTTGGGTTTAATGGAGAACAGAGGGGAAGAGTAGAAGAGAGGAGGTGAATTTGTTGTTGTTCAGTCATGGCTGACTCTTCATGACCCCATTTTGGGGTTTTCTTGGCAAAGATACTGGTGTAGTTTGCCATTTCCTTCTCCAACTCATTTTACAGAAGAGAAACTGAGGCAAACAGGGTTAAATGAATACTAAAGACTAAAGTGTGTAGGTTTTGGGGATGGGGCTCCTGGGAGGGATGGAAAGTAGGGAAATGGGAGGCCAGGGGATTGATTGAAAGGAAGCATTTTCTGCTTTGTAATTATAACTAGTCTGGTTCTGGTTATTACATCTCTTTTTATTGGACAGCAAATTGCACCTTTCACCCAGGTTTGTTTATCTTTACTGTTGAGAAGTTGGGAAATTGATGAAATTTGAGATTTTCTTTGGGTGTCTGTAACTGGTAAATTTCCTATCTTATAAAAGGGCCTTATTTTGGACCAAGAAGCTATTTTTTTCAGTAATATTTTAATTTTTTCCTCAATTATTTCTAGAAGTAATTTTTAGTCCTTTTCTCACATTTTGAATTCTAAATTCTTTCTTTTCTTCCTTTCCTCTCTCTTTTCCCTGAGACAGTAGGCAATTTGATGTAGGTTATATATGAGTTGCCATGTAATACATATTTCCATATGGAAAGAAGACCCATAGAAGTGTGGAAGTATGGAAGAAGAGACATATCACTAAAAAAATGCTTGAAGACAATTAAGTGAAAAATGATATAGTTCAATCTGCATCCAAACTCCATCAGTTCTTTTCCTGTGATTGATAACAATTTTCATGATGAGTGTTTTGGAATTGTCTTGGATCATTGTATTGCTAATAATAGCTAAGACAGTTGATCATTGTACAATATTGCTTTTACTGTACAGTGTTCTCCTAGTTCTACTCATTTCACTTTGCATCAGTTCATATGTCTTTCCAGGTTTTACTGAAATCACCCTGTTCATCATTTCTTATAGCATAATAATATTCTATTACAATCATATACCACGATTCATTCAGTCATTCCCCAATTGATGGACATCCTTGCAATTTCCAATTTTTTGCCACTATGAAAAGAATTATTATACATATTTTTGTACAAATAAGCCATTCCCTACTTTTTAAAATCTCTTTGGGACACAGACTTAGTAGGGATATTGCTAGATTAAAGGGTAGTCACAGTTTTATAGCTTTTTGGGAATGATTCCAAATAGCTCTCCAGAATGGTTGGATCAATTCACAATTTCACCAATAGTGCAGCAACGTCCTAATTTTTCCCTTTGATATTTATCTTTTTTCCAGGAAACTACTTTTAAACATTAAACCTATCACAGGGGGTCCTCTTTCTTGACTCTGCTTGACCAATAAGACCCCATCAGCTATTGATTAGGAAGAGTGACATGCCTGGTGACACCACTTAGATAAAATGGGAACCACCAACTCGGAAGAATACCAGGTTTTATCATTTGCCCCAAAACTCTATCCTACCATGTGCCTGACTGTGTCCTGCCTCTATTACCTCCAGACATTTCCCCTGGAATTATTATTTCATCTTACGGTTCACCAGAAGAATCCTTTAAGTCTTGCCATCTACCCAATAACTTTCAGCTCCAGTTGAAATTTCTTCTATGTTTATCACCTCTAATTAGAATTTGACCACTTTGTGAAAGCAAATACAGTCTCTTTCTTTCTCATTTGTATCTCTAGTGTTTAGCATGGTGCTCAGTATGTAGTATATTTTTAATAAGTGCTTTTCTATTCATTTATTCATTTACTTATTAAAATGTTGACTTTGAAATTCTATGATGACCAACCATAACAACCAATTTATGTACCGTGATATAATGTACAAGTTAAATATTTATGATCCCAGATGAAGAGATATATGTTAAATCTGTTGAATTATTTATGTGATATATATTATGATACATATATAATGATATATATGATATTAGTTTTACTTTAATCTGGAAGTTCCATTCTGGATATTTGGTACTTCTTTTAACTAGGTCTTCACATTAGAAGTGCTATTCTCCTCTCGAAAATAGTATAGCATATTTAGCACCTCCAAATATCCATTGCTTTCTGAGAAGGAAAAGACAAGACAAAAGTTTATTAGTGCTAAAGATTCCCTTTTAGAAATTCAAAGGACTTCTAAGTCTGAGTATTTGAGGATATGAGACAGGGAACAAATAATCTTGAATTTGTGTCCAACATTTACAAGAAGGCAAGGGACTGAGAATGAAAAGAATTGGTGGAAGTAGTAGTCAGGTCAGTGGAAAAGAGAAGTGAAGATCCAGAAATTCATACTTAAGCTTTCAAAAAATTTGAGACTCCCTCTCTATCTGAAGCGTTCGATGACATTATAAGTAGCATTTCTGGCCCTATAGGACTGCAAACTTGCATCAGTGAAAAAAAAACCCAAACACATCCCAAACCCAAAACAACCCTCTCACTGGCAGTATGGAATTAATTTGCACTTGGGTATAAACTGGAAAAAAACGCTTGTCATTTTCATTTCCCTGAATTAAATTCCTCCATGATCAGAGCAGAAGAGCCTTTGAAAAATAAATATTTCATTGTGTAAGTCTCTATTTGGGAAAAGAAAGTTGAACTACTGGTAAGATTTCTCTTAGTTAATTGTTATTCCAGGGGTTACAATGAAAGATTAGAAAGTATAATGACTTGATATTTGTGCTGAGGTTAGCCTATGAATAAGAGGTATGCCTCAAAGAGTCCCCTGGGGTGAGATTAACATTGGCATAAATCAAAAGACTGTAGGCTACAAACATCTTTCTTTAGTTTTAAAATTCAGTAAGGTTTTCAATATTAAAATTCTAAGTAATGTAACTTGCTGTTTGTAGAACAAGGGCACTTAAATCTTTGATTATTATGCCTGAACAACTTCAGAAAGCCAATTCTGGAGCTTCTTTAAAAACCAACAAGAATTGTTTTAAAATTTTTTTATTAACATCTTTTGATTTTGCATTTCCTTCATTCCCCAATATATTTCTTCCCTCAACCACACCCAGAGAGCCATCTCATACCAAAAATAGAAATAAACATTAAAAAAAAAACAATTTAGCAAAACTGCCCTGATATCACCTGAGTCTAATAGTTCAGGCAGGATTCCATCTCCATAGTTCCTCCAATGCTACCAAGAACAAAGGGAAGTACATTCTTAGATCTTCTCTTTGGGGACAAGTTTGATTATTATGATAAAACTAAACAATTTAAAAAGATAATGCTATTCTTTAAAAGTAGTATGGAGCTTGGCACAGAGCAGATACTTAAAATACTGGTTGAGCCAAAACTGAATGGAAAAATGAAATTTAATTAATAATGTGTATTCATTTGCAGGAAGTCTGGGAAGGCAGAGACTAAAGGCATACAAAAAAATCTTAAAGCCCTGCCTTCCCTTCTACACATTTTTCTCTACTTTCAATATAAGCAGTACACTGTGGAACAGCTGACTCAGCTGTTATTAGTGCAAAGGGAAAAAATACAGTTTGCTTTTTACTTTTTGCTGACACTATTTTTTAGATTGTATTTATAGACATGAAAGATGGAAAAATCTTCATAAACCAATGGATTTATCACTTCATTCATGTAGAAAATAAAATTAGATACAGACATTTTTCTAAGACACAGTTTCACCTAGATAGCCCATCTCTGACTTGTTTAAGGCCTATTCTTTTCTCTCAGAAAAGCATTTGCTTTCTTTAATGTCTTTAAATTGTTTTCCTCTTCCTCATTTGCACAGCCTGTAGAACAGTGGAGAAAGCATTGGCGTTAAAATCACTTTTAAGACTTGAGTTTTCATAGTGACTTTGAGAGTAATTCATTGTTTTACCTTGGGCAAATCATTTACTCTGTCTGGGTTAAGTTTTATTGTCTGTAAAATGAGGAGCAACGAAATAATCTCCAGATAATCTTCCATTTCAAAATGCTTAAGATTCCATGATTATCCAAGGACACATGTAAACACCTTCCAACTTTGACACTTCTCTGGTAAAGAGGGGAGAGTGTGAATCCCCTCTAATCAAATACTTTGATTATCAATGGAGGGAACTAGCTACAAGGCTTGTGTGAACTACATATAAGACAGATATACTCTGGGATTGGAAGAAAGTCTTTATAGTTTATATTTATATCACACCTAAAAGTTGACAATGTGTGTTCCTTACAACAGCTCTATGAGGTAACTGGTGTTAAGTATTATCACCTTCCTTTTATAGATGAAAGAAATGAAGTGTCTTTCTATTAAGTGTCAGAGATAACTCTTGAACCTGGGTCTTCTGATTCCAAATAATGTTTTCCCTCTATAGCGTTCTATTTTGAATTGCTAGAAAACATTGTAGAACAAAAATTATTTAGATTAATCAATATTAAATATCATCTCAAAATATCTGTTATGTAAGTACACAAGAATCATGTTTGTTGTCTATAATTAATAAAGAGCACTTTTAATAAATGTTAGCTACATATGCTTTTCTGGAAAAATTTACATGTTTCCTAAAGCATACATACATTTCCTCTTGGATTTGGCTAAATTTTCTTACTCTTATGCTTCAAAATTCTTCATTGGTTATATATTGGAGCCTCTTCACCTCCCCACCACCATGTGTCTCTCCTTTTTCCTTTGTATAATTTCAGTCCTTCAGAGACTGCCATGCTCCATATTTATTAATCATAAACAACCTTGGCAGAATTTGGAGTTAAAATTATGGGTCTGTTTCCAGGAAAAGCTTGGGATTATTATAGGATTACAGATTTAGAGGTAGAAATGACATGAGGAGTCAACCAATTCAATTCTCTCATTTTACAGATAAAGAAATCAAAGTCCAACAAAGACTACATACTTACCTGTGGTCCAAAAGCAATCTATCCCTTGTTCATCCTACTAGTTTAATTCTGGAATTGACTTGTCCATAAATTCTGTTATCTTACATAGTGTAATAAATGAAAGTAAAATTATTAAGTGTAATATTAATTAATATTGTGGTTGCCATTATAATAATAACTCTCAAGTCAGGAGTCTGTTAGTAGCTCTTAACAATGTAATTTTAATCAAAATGGAAATATAGGAAAAAAAGGAAAATGTAGGAATGGGACAGAAAATCTCACTTATCTAAAAAAATACCCTATGCCAAATCAGAAAGGCAAAATTTTTTTTGATCTCTCTTTTTTTAACATTTATTAATATTCATTTTTTAGAAAAGTTAACATGGTTACATGATTCATGCTCCTACTTTCCTCTTCCCCCTACCCATTGGCCGATGTGCATTTCCACTGGTTTTAACATGTGTCATTGATCAAGACCTATTTCCAAATTGTTGATCATTGCATTGGTGTGGTATTTTTGAATCAAAATCCCCATTCATGTCCGCCTCAACCCATGTGTTCAAGTAGCTGCTTTTCTTCTGTGTTTCCACTCCTGCAGTTCTTCCTCTGAATGTGGGTAGTGTCCTTTTCCATAAATCCCTCAGAATTGTCCTGGATCATTGCATTGCTGCTAGTACAGAAGTCCATTACATTCTATTTTTTTTTAAACCCTTGTACTTCGGTGTATTGTCTCATAGGTGGAAGATTGGTAAGGGTGGGCAATGGGGGTCAAGTGACTTGCCCAGGGTCACACAGCTGGGAAGTGGCTGAGGCCGGGTTTGAACCTAGGACCTCCTGTCTCTAGGCCTGACTCTCACTCCATTGAGCTACCCAGCTGCCCCTATTACATTCTATTTTACCACAGTGTATTGGTCTCTGTGTACAATGTTCTCCTGGCTCTGCTCCTTTCGCTCTGCATCAATTCCTGGAGGTCTTTCCAATTCACATGGAATTCCTCCAGTTTATTATTCCTTTGAGCACAATAGTATTCCATCACTAGCATATACCACAATTTGTTCAGCCATTCCCCACTTGAAGGACATACCCTCCTTTTCCAGTTTTTTGCCACCACATAAAGCACGGCTATAAATATTTTCGTACAAGTCTGTTTATCTATGATCTCTTTGGGGTACAAACCCAACAATGGTATGGCTGGATCAAAGGGCAGGCATTCTTTTATAGCCCTTTGAGCATAGTTCCAAATTGCCAGCCAGAATGGTTGGATCAGTTTACAACTCTACCAGCAATGCATTAATGTCCCAATTTTGCCACATCCCCTCCAGCATTCATTACTCTCCCCTTCTTTCATTTTAGCCAATCTGCTAGGTGTGAGGTGATACCTCAGAGTTGTTTTGATTTGCATTTCTCTAATTATTAGAGATTTAAAACACTTTCTCATATGCTTATTGATACTTTTGATATCTTTATCTGAAAATTGCCTATTCATGTCTCTTGCCCATTTATCAATTGGGGAATGGCTTGATTTTTTATACAATTGATTTAACTCCTTGTATATTTGAGTAATTAGACCCTGTCAGATAGATGAATGACTTGAATATAAAGAGGGAAACTATAAATAAGTTAAGTGAACACAGAATAGTATACTTGTCAGATCTCTGGAAAAGGAAAGATTTTAAAACCAAGCGAGAGTTAGAGAAAAAAAAAGCTTTTGTACAAACAAAAACAATGCAGCCAAAATCAGAAGGGAAACAACAAATCAGAAAGCCAAAATTTGAAGCCTGCCAAGCCACTTAAACCCTTAAAAGTGCCAACAGAGAGCAAGACAGAGAGATGCCCCATACCTTTTAACTTCTGTGCCTGTACGTTCCTCAACGTATGCACACAAAATGGGATGCGGGGTAGGACAAATTTAGGTCTGAGGCCAGATTAGACTCCAGAACCTCCCGTCTCTAGGCCTGACTCTCAATCCACTGAGCTACCCAGCTGCCCCCCAAGGACTACTCTTAAAGTCAAAAGTGAGGGGTGAAAATTGGGCAACTGGAAAAAGCCTAAATTCTTGTCTAAGAACCTCAGCAATCTATGCTTTTGCAGTGTCTTCCCTCCATGCCTTGAATACAGCTACTTCCTCCTTCCCTCCCTCTCTTATAATCCTTAATTTCCTTTAATTTCATTCAAAAAACCTTCTTCTATATGAAACTTTTCCTGATCTCCCAGCTCTAATGGCCTTCACTCCTCTCCCTCCATCTCCTCATGTCAATTTTTATTTACCTATTGATGTACATGTCATCTTCCCCAGCTAGTCTGGAAATTCTTTGAGTGCAGGGGTTGTTTTCACTCTTCTCTTGGTATCCCTGGTCCCTAACCCAAGTTTCTGGCACATAGAAGGTCCTTAATAAAGGCTCACTGGTTGACTGGTTTGATTAAAGGGAAGACAATTTTAGAAATGAATTAAATTCTAGTGATTAGACAAACCCAGTGAAGGTCTGGCCAAAACTTTATTTGGATAATCTTAGGTTTCTATGATATCATGTAAACCATTGAATTTAAGGCTGCTTGTGAAGGGAAAGACAGATGTTGAAGCAGTTATAACTGGTTTCTTTCCTCTTGGGTTTGAATGACATAGACATGTAGAAGGGAGGGGTGGAAGAGCTTGATGAACTTGCCTATTGTTGACTAATACTGGTTCAAACCAGTTGAGCTTTCTTAGGGAGGATAGAAGATATATACTGAAGGAACCAAATTTATAAATGACCTCTCAGAACAAGAGGGTGTTCTGACCTAGTTATTCTGAGGTTGAGCCAATCTGGGAAGCTTGTCAATAACTCCCCAATAACTCCCTTACCATAAAACATGTGTCAACTGGAAATTGGGGTGTGTGTGAATTTTAATAAATGAATGATTTAAAAATCTTTAAATGAGTTATAATATCTTTTTATCATTTACATTACATTTTTTATTATTATCATTACATTTTTTAAACCCTTAACTTCTGTGTATTGACTCCTAGGTGGAAGAGTGGTAAGGGTGGGCAATGGGGGTCAAGTGACTTGCCCAGGGTCACACAGCTGGGAAGTGTCTTAGGCCGGATTTGAAACTAGGACCTCCCGTCTCTCAATCCATTGAGCTACCCAGCTGCCCCCTCTTTTTATCATTATTAAATACAATAGTTAAAGTAGTTTCTGAATGCTTAAGGGATTGAGAAACAGGAAATTAACATTTAGACTTCAAATAAAGGGGAAGGGAAAAAGAATTTATTAAGTACCTACTACATGCCAGGCAAGTGTTTTATAAATATTACCTTTTTTTAATCCTCACAATAACCCTGCTCTTTCATTTCATAAGTAAAGATGGATCCATTGAAATACTGTTAATCATTTATTGGTTCAGGATTCTGAACACTAGTAACTATAATTAGAAAATAAGTATTTATGAATCAAATATGTGAGTCCTTAAATTTAAAATTAAGAAAATTTTTCTTATTCTAGGTTTTCAAAATTCTGTTGAGTATTATTACTAAGGGCTTTTTTTTTAGAAAGGTAAGCATTATGTATTTTATTTTATAGTGTCTACCTTTGGAAGTAGAGAATTTTGACTGAAGTCACAATATCAAAATAGATTTCTAATAAATTGATTATATTTTGTTTTTAGAATTAGGCTTTTGAATATTCAGAGGTAATAAGACAACAACTAGGAAGAGGTTTGTATCTCAATGTTATTTTTGGCATGTGTGATATCAGTTTTGGCAGTTGTTCTCATATGCCAAATTAGTAGGTAAAGCTCTCTGAGGGAACTTCAAATAAAGAATAGTTGATGGGAATTGGTACCCCTACCAGGTACTGAAGTGTGACCAACAAACTACAGGTTGAAGGATAAATGACTGGATGGAGGGAGCCTCTCATTCCAATTCCATCCTCCTCAAGATGCTGACAGATAAGGAAATAGGATGTGAATTTTCCCCTGCTCTAAAATGTGTCTAGGGCGATGAAGCTCTTGATGGCACAATTGTTAAATTCAACAAACTTTTTGGAGCTGGAATGACAGAGCAGGGCCTGACTTCCTATTTATTGGACAGGGTGAAAGGAAAAATCAGGGCAAGGTTGCATTGCCCCCAAATCCAATAGGAACTGATTTGTCCTCTATTTTTTTTTTTTGATAAAATTTTATTTGTAGCTATGGGAACAAGAATATTTTATCTGGGAATTCTAATTTAAATACCTAAATATAAATCAATGAGTGTTCAACATGATAAATGTTGCAATATTCTACATTCACATATCTAGATTTGAAGCTTAACAAAGGTAGAAATCATAATAATTATAGAATGTTAGAGCTGGAAGGAATCTTTTTGTTTTTTAGTTGTGTCTGACTCTCCATAACCCCATTTGGGATTTTCTTGGCAGAGATACTATAATGGTTTGCCATCTCCTTTTCCAACTCATTTTACAGATGAGGAAACCAAGGCAAATAAGGTTAAGTAACTTGCCTAGACCCTTAAGTGGCAGGCAGTTAGTGCCCACATACTTACATAGCTAGTGTTTGAGATTGGATTTGAACTCAAGTCTTTCTGACTCCAGGCCTGATATGCTTATCCACTGCACCATCTAGCTGGCCCAGAAAGGACTTTAGAGATTGTCTAATCCAGTGCTCCTAAGTCCTCTAAAATGAGTACTCTTTCTGCTGTACTGTGCTTCATCTCAGTCCTTGGCCCTCTCCTTCCATCTTAGCTCAGAGATTGCTTAGTCTAATAATTTCTGTACATGGAACCAAGACTTACCTTAGAACCTTTAAAACCCTCAAATGGACCATTTTACAGAATCAGAGGCTCTGAGAGGTTAATGGCTTGTATATAGTCATACAAATAGTAAATGACAGAGGCAGATTTTGAGTCTGGGTCTTTAGGATCTAGGACCATTGATTTAGAGCTGGAAAGGTTCATAGATATCTTCTAATCCAACCATTTTCCAGGTGAAGAAACTGAGGCTTAGAGAATGTCTTGACTGAAGTTATCCCGATAAATGTTATGGCCAAGTCTTTTTCCTAACGTGCTATGTTGCTTCCCAGGCCTGGGTCCTCTCCTCCCACCGTGGCTCAGTAATTGCTTACTCTAGCAATTTCCAGACAGTGAATCAAGACAGCTTGGAACATGGCCACTCAAATGGACCAATTTACCGAAGGTCTTACCCATGCAAGAGTGAAC
Organism: Gracilinanus agilis; assembly: GCF_016433145.1. Classification (NCBI taxonomy): domain Eukaryota; kingdom Metazoa; phylum Chordata; class Mammalia; order Didelphimorphia; family Didelphidae; genus Gracilinanus; species Gracilinanus agilis. The sequence continues at coordinate 227,547,962 of NC_058132.1, forward strand.
TAACTCTTGAGGTTGGGGGAGGTTCTTATAAGGTAATCTCTGTAATGAGAGGGCTCTACAGGTGTAAAGCACTGTGAAATTTATTATCTTATGAAGGAAGCAGGAAAAGTATTGTTATTCCCATTTTATAGTTGAGGAAAAAAGGGTCTATGGCTTACTTGAGGTCATATAGCTGTAAAGCTAGGCAACTGGAGCTTGACCTGATTGTTTTTTAATTCTAATTTTGATTTTAAATCCAAGGTCTTGGACTTGGAAGTCCGATAATAAAATCTAATAAAAATCAATAAATAAACATTAAAAATAATAAAATAAAATATTTATTAATATATAATATATACTACTATACTAATAATATACTACTAATAAAAATTCAAATGATAAAGTCTAATAATAAAAAATGAGATTTGGAATCCTATCATTATAGGACTATTAACTTCCTAGGGTTTTCTTAATCGCTTTCATGCGTTTATATGTGAATGTGAAGCATTATTTAAATAAAAATGAACAGGTTTGTTTTATATCTATTTACTTCAAAGGGATGTTGTAGGAAAAACCATGTTGTAAGTCTTAATATGTCTTAGAAATATGAGTGATTAATATTGATTGCCTGCCTCTGTTTATTTTTCTCCTCTAGACTATTTGTTTTTTTTCCTAATCCGTGATTTCACTGGTAGACAGAATTCTGTCTTCTGATGCCAATTAGTAAGTATTCTACACCTCATAGTCTTAGAGAATTAAACTGACCCCTGAGAGAAGGCCTAATTAAGTGACTTACCCATAGTCTCACAACCAGTAGGAGCCAGAGGCTTATCCCAGATTATCCTGATTTGGCCAATCCCTCTACTGTGGTAACCTATTTCTCTAAAACAATATTTCATAATAACTGTAGTTTGGGCATAACATATATGCATACTTATCTCTATATCTCCCAAGTCTAGATCTATAGATGCGAAGAAAGCAGAGGTCAAGTCTTATCTTAACCTATTCTTCTCTAATAGGCATTTAAGAAATGTTGGATCAATTACTCAATTGACTTTGATGGAAGACAGCAACAGAATTAGGAAGTATCAATGAGTTAATATTGTTTTCAGCTCTTTGGGAGCTCCCGGCACAATTGTTTTTAAAACCACAATAAAACTATGCTAAACTTTAAAAACAAACCAAACCACAGTTCACTTTAGCATGTAGATCAGAGAGCTGGCCCCCTCACTGACTTCCATTCTTGTTAGACTTTCAAAGGCTCTTAAGTCACACAGTTTCCCAGATGATCCTCCAGACAGTTTCTCCCTCTTCCTCCTTGAAAATGAGTGATGCACCTCTAAGCTTCTCAGACAGGAAACATTCATTGTCAGGTGATATATGTTGTTTGTTTTTTTTTCCTTTTTAAACATAGCCTGTTTTCCTGTGGTTACAATGGTGGTTGTAATCAGGTAGAATTAATTATACATATGCAAGTATCTATATTTTAAATGAATACTCATCTTATTTCCTTGCTTGAAGTATTGGAAATAAAATTGGTTTTATTTTGAGAGCTTACAGATAGTATGAAACTGTGTTAAACTAATGTTATACTTATCATGTATGTCATTCATTGAAACATGTTTGGAAGCTTATGGCATTTGGTAAAATTGATAAACTGATTTTTTTTTTCTTGGACAAACTGCAAGTTATTCATAGATAATAGGTGTTCTATATAGCCACAATTAGCTAGATACTTACATGTGTAATTATTAAGGCAATCTTATTTTAAAAATATCTACTTTTGCCTGAATTTTTAATTTAATTAAGAGAAAAGTTGGAATTTAGGCAGAAAAGTTTTAACCATCCCTAATCAGTGGTGACTAGGGTCTTCTGTTTTGGTGGACAAAGAGAACTTTGCAGATGGAATCGCCATAGAGTGAAGCTCAAAAAGACTCTAGGGGCTTAGTCCAACCTTGCCTCTGCCCCACCTCATTTTAGAGATAAGAAAACCAAAGCCCAGAAAGGCTAAGTGATTTTACCAGGTTCACACAATGAATAAATGACTAAGGTAACATTTGAACTCAGATCTTCCTGGCCCTAAGTCCATGGTTCTCTCCACTGTATCACCTAGCTATCTTGTCCAGTGGTTTAATGAGGCAGCCACTATTCAAGGAGGAAATGAGTCCTCTAGTTATTGCTAAAGACCACCAGTTGGGACTCAGTAATAAAATTAGAAGCTCGCATTGTCCCGAAGACAAAGAAATGGGACTTTCCTTCTCTCTCTACATCACTTCTTAACTGCTCTAGCTGTATAATTTACCTTGATTTTATCTATGTAAAAACATGAGTAGGCAGCATAAGAGAGAGGAAGGAGTAAGGAGAGAGAGAAAGAGGAGGAATATGGGTCCAAGTATCTTCCATTTGCCCCAAAGCATTGACTTTCATTTGGCAACACAAGGCAATTTCCACCATTGGCTGCCAGCTGATTTTCTCAGCTGGGATGTGGGAAGCCTCCAGTACAAATAGGAGCAACCTATCCTTTGACTTCAGGTCTTCCTATTTCTATACCACTTGTTCTTTGAGGGAAGAGGAAAAGGAAATTCCATGGGGAACAGAACTTCTTTCTTGGGCTATGCAGGTTCAACCTCCATCTCCTGCTGTGTCCTTTTTCTTTCAAATCTCTATCCTTAAGAGGGAAGAGGTGTAGTAAAGCAGAGCCCCTATGTGATTATTTTTCATGTTGTGCTTGCCTCTAGCCTGATCTCCAACCTGCATTGGGAAGAGTAGCTGTTAGGGACCAAGACTTTAAGAAAAGATAGTCACTCTTCTAAGAATAGATATCATTCACTCTTCTAAGATAAGATATTGATCATAGGCCCAGCCTTGCTTGGAGACAGTAAGACCCCACCAGAGATTTTCTATGCTCCCTTTCCGCATTCCTTTCCCCCTTAGTATCTGCCCACCCCCTTCTGTCCTCAGCGTATATATTCTTGTCATAGATCTCCAATAAACGAGCCTCGTATCCATCAAAACGACTCTGTGTCTTGCACGCGAGGTTTCCCCTCTTCTTCCCCTATGGGTAATTAGGTTGCCGTTTCCCCGGACCCCTCGGTTGTGTCCGGCTGGACCCGGACAAGTAGCATCCTCTCCAATGGTGAACATTCTCATGCTTGGACATTTCCTTCATATACCCAGTGATTCTGAACTCCTGTAGATCATCTTTCAACCTCCCCCCAACCCCAATCATCCATTCCCTTATATTCCTATCCCATCTCAAACCTCGTATAGCAAAGTTTTAACCCAATATCACCCAGCCCTTCCATTGTGCCCTCTGGAGTGCCCATTCCTTTGACAAAAACTTCCCTTCATTACTAATCTTTTTATTTCTTACCCCTAGCTACTAGGTAGTACTAAAATTTAGCTTCCTCAAATGACATAGCCCAGGCTACCCTTTCCAGTGTTGACTATATCTTCACTCATTCTTGGTTTCACTGACTGAGGTGGTAGGTAGGGGTTGGAATATTCCTTACTTACCAATGCTGCTTGCAAGTTCTTCTTCTACCTCCATCATTCAGAAGCTTCCTTTGAAAGTCACATGTGACCTTCTTTCTCTTCTGGCAATGTCACCACTGTAGTGTAGGGTCTCATTACCTCATGCCTGGACTATTGCAATAGCCTGCTGGTAGTTCTACTTTCCTTAAATAAGTCTCTTCCCACTCTAATCCATCATTCAATTCAATAAATATTTATTAAGCACCTGCTATGTACTAGGCACTGTGCTAAGTGCTTGGGATAGAAATAAGAAAAGAAATATAGTCCTTGTTCTCAAGGAGCTTACAATCTTTTGAGGAAGAGATGCAAATGGAAAGTGGAGAATGACCTGAAAAGTCCAATTCTGCCTCCTAGAAAGAAAAGATGTGAGAAGAGAGAGCCCTTTGATGATCTCCAGTCCTTTGATAAGAGGGGAGAGGAGATTGAGAGAGTTGGGAAAAAATTTGATATCAAAGACTGAGTTAGTAGCATGGTGATGAAATTTGAAATGATTACAACCTGGGAAGGGTATCTTAGGTTTGAAACCAAGTAGAGTTTTACATGGAAAGTAGATTTTCTTTTTTTTTTTTTGAACAGTATTAAATGTTATTTTTCCTCAAATTACATGTAAAGACAGTTTCCAACATTTTTCAAGGAATATTGAGTCTCAAATTCTCTCCCTCCCTCCACCCCAACTCCTCATTTGCCTAGAGATGATAAGCAATCTCATATAGATTTTACATTTTCAATCATTAAAACATTTCTCCATATTAATCCTTTTGTGGAAAGAAAGTCAAAAAGAAAAATTAAGAAAGTGAAAATTTTTTTCTTTGTTCTGAATTCAGTTCTTTTTTGCTGGAAGTACATGGCTTTTTAAAAATCATAAATCCTTTATGAAAGTTTTGGATAATTGTATTGCTGAGAATAACTGTTATTCACAGTTGTTATTTGGAGTTTATATTTAATCCAAAGATCTTTACCTTTGGAGTAAGGAAAATGCCATTTCATGGTCACATCATGTCTTCTCTACTGAGTTCACACTCACCTCCATCTCAAGGGCAACCTGGACTTTGCCCTTAGGATCTTGGTTTCTGATAGGTGAATGTTTGCCTTTTCTTGCAGAGGCTCAAAAAGTAGTGTGTGGGTAATGTTTAACAACACTACGAGGGGGGAAATGTACCTAAGACATACTTAGAAGTGTTTACTGATTTCCTAGCTATAAATGCTCACATCAAAAAATGTAACAATTAACTCTCCAGATGCCATTTGATGTGGCTCCAGCACACCCCTTGAACCCAGACTTCCACAATAGCCCTCCAAACCATATGTGGTTCTTGTACTTCCTTTTCCCATTACAATGTAAGCTCTTTGAGCATAGGAACTGTCTTTTTTTTAATGTATTTGTAGCCCCAGAATTTAACAGTGCCTATTATAAATTCTCCTTCTCCCTCCTCCTCCTCCTCCTCCTCCTCCTCCACCTTCTCTTCCTCCTCCTCCTCCTCCTCCACCTTCTTCTTCTTCCTCTCTCTCTTTCTCCATCAATACAAACACAAAAGTAAACCGTAGAATATTTTGGAGTGGGAAAGTGACACATTTGGACCTGTAAATTAGGAGTATTATCTTAGCAGAATGGGTGAAGGATAGAATGGAGAGAGGAAGGGCAGAGCAGGGAGATAAGATAGGAAGCTATTGGGCAAATCCAGGTGAGCAGAGTGAAGAACCAGACTAGGGTGGTGTCAGTGGGATGCAAGAGATATTGTGAAAACGAAATTAACAGGATTTGGCAACTGGTTGAATGTGGGATGGACTGAGAGAAGGAAGAGACAAAAAAATGACTCCAAGGTTACCATGAAGATATTCTGAATTTTTCTAGATCTAACATGATGGCCATGTTAAGCAAACTAGAGTATAATCTGATTGAATGCTCTGGAATCATTGGGGCTCCCCTCATAGCCCTTTAATAGTAGACCTTTCCTTAAAACCTGAGATTTTTAAGTTGGATGAGAGTCTGAAGATATGAATGTACCAAGTGTAAACTACAAGTAAGAGCTTCATTATTACATTATGGTAACAAATGCCACTGCTTATAACATTGTTCCTGGAGATTAAAAAGCCTGCTGTTTTGCCTAATGTGTTTTTGCAGATAAAACCAATTATCAGGGTTAGGTAGGATCTGCCTATGTAGCCTTTGAGCAAAGTTCAACCATTGATCAAAGAAGAATAATCTTCTCAAACTGCATGATTTAACCAAACTAGCCTTCTTGCTAGTCTCCAAACAGGACATTCCTACTTGTACTCCCATGCCTTTGCAGAGATTGTTTCCCAGTGTCTGGAACACTCTCCATCTCCCACATTCTCCTATTGGAAACTAGCTTCATTCAAGACCCAAATCATGGGTCCTTTTAGAGGCCTTTCCTGATTCACCAAAGTGTTAGTGCCTTCCTCCTGAGAGCCTTTGTTTCTTTTGTGTGTCCCACATTTGCTTATCTGTGAATATGCTGCATATCTCTCAGAGAGAATAGGGCTCTTTGAGGTCAGGGACAGTCTCATTTTTTTATTTATTATCTCAGGAGCTTAGTACCATGACTGGCACTTAGTAGGCCTTTAATGAAATTGGTTGATTGATTAATTTTAGCTCTCAAGAAGCATTCAGTCAACTGAGTTAAATAATTTGCCAAATGTTGCTTTTAATTTCTAGAACAGAACACTTATAAAAGTAGCTCACATTTTTAAAGTAATACAAAGATTATTTTCATTTTCTAGACAAATTAAACAAGGCTTAGAAAGGTCAATAACTTGGTCGAGTTCATCTAGCTAATAAATGAAATCAACTTAGGATTTATTCTTATGTCTTCTGACTCAAAGGTTAGTCCCTTTTTCACAGGACAAATGTCCTTTGATTGCTTAGAGGAACATTGAATTCTAAATAGAAAAGTTCCCTCTCCTTCCTGCTCCTTCCTTTTCCTTCCACTGCTTTTTTTCATAGAGTTGAGTTTTCTAACATTTCTTGGTACATTTCCTTTGTATTTCATATGCCATTAAGTATAATATAGATGCAATAGCATGTGGATATTTTAGAGACTCAGGGAATATTGTCAGCATGAGTTGTAAAAGAATGTATTCATTATACCATTTAGCCTAAGAAAATAAAAACTCATACAGGGAGGGAAAGTCATTAAAAGTGACTTCCAGGGGGACAGCTGGGTAGCTCAGTGGATTGAGAGCCAGGCCTAGAGACAGGAGGTCCTAGGTTCAAATCCGGCCTCAGACACTTCCCAGCTGTGTGACCCTGGGCAAGTCACTTTACCCCCATTGCCTACCCTTACCACTCTTCCACCTATAAGTCAATACACAGAAGTTAAGGGTTTAAAAAAAAAAGTGACTTCCAGGGGGCAGCTAGGTAGCTCAGTGATGGAGAGCCAGGCTCAGAGATGGGAGGTCCTGGGTTCAAATCTGGCCTTAGACACTTCCTAGCTGTGTGACCCTGGGCAAGTCACTTAACTCCCTTTGCCTAGACCTCACTGCTCTTCTGGCTTAGAACCAATACACAGTATTGATTCTAAGATGGAAGGAAAGGGCTTAAAAAAAAAGTGACTTCCAAACTCTAATGACTACAGAGCTCTTGAAGTCTTGGCAAATGTAATTCTTGTCCTTCTGGATGTTTTAGAAAGGGTTTTCTTTTTTAAATAAGATTTTCCTTAATGAAGATGCTTCTGCTTTCTGGAAGACTTCCTGCTCATGGGTACTCTGATTAGATTTCAGCTTTGTCAACCCACAGTACAATTTTCCACTTCTAAGGCCCATTTCACCTTTGATGATTTTTGCTTTGAAGAATTTCTACTTTTCTGCGGTCTTAATTTTTCAAACTATAGACAGAACTCAGTGTTAGGATGAATGCCTGTCTTGAAGACAGATCGACACAGGACTTAGAACTGAAAGGGACCTCAGAGGTCATCTAGCCCAATCCCTTCATTTTATAGAAATGGAGGTTTAAAGAGATCAAGGTCCTAAGGCAGTAAGTGGCAGAACCTGGATTCAAATTTAGGAAATAGGACCACAGGAATATAGAAACACAGATTTATAACTAGAAAGGACCTTCAAAGTCCTACAGTCAAAATGTCTAAGTTGACAGTTGAAAAAACTGAGGTCCAGAAACCATCCCTGTCATCAAATGAGGTGAGATTTGGATCCATGACCTCTTTCTTTGGATCCTCCCCTTCCACCATAGCTCAGTAATTGCTTACACTAGCAATTTCCAAACAGTGAAACAAGACAGCTTGGAATATGGCGCTCAAATGGACCAATTTACTGAAGGTCTTACAGATGCCAAAATAAACTAACTCTTGAGGTTGGGGGAGGTTCTTATAAGGCAGTCAGTAACGAGAGTGCTTTACAGGTGTTATATTCTTCAGTGGAAATCCTCTAAATGTTTGAATCACATGACCACATAAAATAAATAGGATACAGTAGAATTATATAGTGACTTTTCTTATTGAAATATAATTTTAAAAGTTGTTTCTCTAATTATTTTCTTAAGAAAAGGCTAAAGTGTCATTATAGTATCATTCTAAATTAAAGGCTTATGTAGCTTTTTAATAGGAGTTTCCATAATGTATATCCCCAAGGTGTGAGTTTTATGAAAAAGCTGTCCTGCATGGAAAAGTCTTTTAAAAAAGAAAGCTATATAAAAGAAAGATTAGAATTAGAGGATTTGGGGATCTTGGCAAGTGAGGTGTGGCCTGGGAATTCTTTTTAGTTCTCAGTCCATTTATTTACCAGGGCAGTTAGGTAGTACAGAAGACCTGAGTTAAAATCCAGCCAGGACACTTTTGGACTCTGGTCACAACTCTGTTTGCCTTGTTTTCCTTACCTGTAAAATTGAGCTGGAGAAGGAAGTGGCAAATCGCTCCATCTTCTCTGCCAAGAAAACCCTAAAAGGAGTTACAGAATCTCATATGACTAAAACAACAATAACAACTACATTCACCAAAAAAATCCATTAAATTATCTTAACAAATCTTTTTAACAAATTAGGGTTGCTATTATGTTTTTGTCATTTTAAAGCTGGCATATTGATTTGTTTAGCTAAAGCTAGTGACATTATCTATCTAAATTAGTTAATTGTGGATTTGGCATACTCTAGATAGCTAAGGCACTTGTGCCCCACTTGCTCAAGGCAGAATAATATAGTGAAAAGAGATATGGTTTTGGAGTGAGGCCTGGGTTCAAATCCTGGCTCTTCTGCTTATTAAATTGTAAGCTCTTTGAGGTCAGGGACTGTCATTTGCCTTTTTTTTTTAACTTCATCATTTAGAACAGTGCCTGGCCCATACTAGGCACTTAATAAACGTTTATTGCTTGATAGATTCTTTGGGCAAGCCATTTTACCTTGTTGATCTTAGTTTCATCATCTCTAATGAGAGTTGAAAGGTAACATGGTACAGAAAGTCAAAACACCTGAGTTCAGATCTTGGCTCTGCTAAATCCTGGAGCCTCTGATCACCTGTGTGACTTTAGGCAAGTCACTTAATCTCTCTGAGCCTCAGTTTCCCCATCTGTAAAATAAAGGGAGTAGATGATCTCTAGATGACCTTGCTTTTCTGAAATGATGTTACTATGATATTATGAACTAGATCAGTGGTTCCCAAACTTTTTTGGCCTACCATCCCCTTTCCAGAAAAAAATATTACTTAGTGCCCCTGGAAATTAATTTTTAAAAAATTTTAATAGCAATTAATAGGAAAGATAAATGTACCTGTGGCCATCACCGCTCCGCTGGATCACTGCAGCACCCACCAGGGGGTGGTGCTTCCCACTTTGGGAATCACTGAACTAGATGATCTCAGAGGTCCCTCCAGGTCTAGAGTATATCATATCTCTGTCTAGGTGACCCAAAGTAAAATCTCATTAGTGGGGGCAGCTCAGTAGCATAGTAGACATAATAGAAAGAGTGCTGGGTCTGGAGGCAGGATGTCCTGGGTTCAAATTTGTCCTTAGACACTTCCTAGCTGTGCAACCCTGGACAAATCATGTAACCTAATTACCTAGCCCTTGGTCTTTTTTACAGTTGGTACTAAGACAAAAAAGTAAGGGTTAAAAAAAAGATCACATTATTTTTAGCATTTTCCAGACTTTTATTGGAGATTTAGGCTCTAGTTGACTATGAAAGAATGACCTTTTAGTTTCTCCACTTTTTCCCCCTTTCTTTAGACAAATGCTAAGATTAATGAGGCAAATGGACATTTCCCATCTACCCATCCGTCTAAGCACACACACACACTAATATTTTCATTATTCAGTGCCTCCTATATCAATTCCTCGTTAGAAATGAAAGTGATTGTTACTGAGTTTGTAATGAGGATGCATGAAACATTTGTGGTAGTGTACCCTAATAGTTAGAATTGACATGCCAATAGCTCCACTCTGAATTCGCATGTGTATTTGTACTTTTTGTACGGGGTGTCAGGAAACCTTGTTCCCATTCCACCCTTAGTTTAATCTGAGTCTTGGTTTTTCCATCTATAAAACAGATGAATATAAAATATGAAAAGCAAATGAAATAAGTAAGGTACAGACTCTTAAAATTCTATATAGTCCTGAAGAGTGGTAATGTACAATCCATGTCTACAATAGAATCATAGAATTCCAAGAACATTAGAAACTGTCTAATCTAGGAATTCTTAATAGAGTACCTATAAATATATTTCAGATATCCATGAAATTGGATGGAACAATTATATCTTTATTTTTACCACTTTTAATGGAAATACAGCATTTTCTTCAATTTTGAATATTCACGCCAAACATTATTCTAAAAAGGGTTCATAGTTTCAAAGGGGCATGACCCAGAACAGGTTAAGAGCTTCTATTCTAGTCCAACTCCCTTATTTTGTCAACAATGAAACTGAGGTTCCATAGGTGAAATGACTTGTCAGTGACTGAAATGTGGGTCTACTAAAGCTATGTGTCATGTTCTTTCCATGATGCTGTTTCCCATTTGTCTTGTGGATATGTTGAGTATTTTTAAATTCCTGTTAGCCTAAGTACTTTCTCCTTTGTTAGTAAATCCACTTTTGGTCAAATGAAGGGCTCCTCCTTTTTATATCTTGGAAGGTTCTAGTTAGACATCCTAGAAATTTAGAGAAGAAAAGCATTTCCTCATTCCAATCTTCTCCAAATGCATTAGAGTAACATTTCTTAAATGTGGTCCAAGGATCCTGAAGATCCCTTTTAGGGAGGTTTTCCAGGACAAAACTATTTTCATAATAATATTAAGATGTTATGTACCTATTGAAATGCTGCTCCTTTTTTCATCTACATTTCTGTGTGAGGCCAGATTTTCTTCAAACTTCAACCAAAAGAACATATTATAAGAGAAAGAATGCAGAAACAGGTGAGAAAATCTAAGTTTTTAAATTAAGGTAGAGATGAAAGAGATTTGCAAAAATATGTAAAACAATGATATTCTTCTTGTGGATTTTTAAAAATTGTTTTTTCATTAAAATGCTATTTATATTAACATGTAATGGGCTTTTCATTAATATTTTAAATAAGAAAATAATAAATACATTTAATTTCTAATATGATAAATATTGATATACATATCAGGAGTGTTTTGTTGTAGACTCAAAAGTCTCTTGAAAGTCAGTTTTTAAATTTTCTTTTTCATTTTTTTTAAGCCCTTACCTTCCATCTTAAAATAAAAATTGTGTTCCAAGGCAGAAGAATGGTAAAGGTTGTGCAATGGTGGTTTAGTGACTTGCCCAGGGTCACACAACTGGAAGAACCTGAGGTCAGATTTGAACCTAGGACCTCCTATCTCAGGGCCTGGGTCTTAATCCATTGAGCCACCTAGCTGCTCCCAGTTGTTAAAATTTCAGTAGGATCATTTATAAATTGGAAATAAGCAAAGCTACAAATCTGGGTTTGATTTATTTATTTCTATTGTCTGGATTTAAGAAAGTAATGGAGAAAAATGTTAAAAGTGTAGATGAAAATTAAAAGTGTGCTGTGAATATATGTTATTTTCTTCCGGAAAGCCAGTTGTTAAACATTAATAGCACATCACTGGATGTAACACAGTAAGTGAGCATGTATTAAGCATCTTCTATGTGTTAGGCTTTGTGCTAAGTCCTAGAAATATAAAGAAATCCCTGTCCTCAAAGAGTTTACAGTCGGATAGGGGAAATAAGCAAATATAGAGAAGCAAGCAAAAGACAAGATAAATCAGTGGTTCCCAAACTTTTTTGGCCTCCTGCCCCCTTTCCAGAAAAAAATATTACTTAGCCCCCTGGAAATTAATTTTTTTTAAAATTTTAATAGCAATTAATAGGAAAGATAAATGCACCTGTGACCATCACCACTCCCCTGGATCACTGTAGCACCCACCAGAGGGTGGTGGTGCCCACTTTGGGAATCACTGAGATAAATAAAAAATGATTAAGAGAGAGAAGGTGCTGGAATTAAAAGGGAATTGGGAGCATCTAGGTGGCTCAATGGATAGAGTGCCAGGTCTGGATTTGGGAGGATATGGGTTCAAATCTGGCCTTAAAATGTCCTAGCTGTGTGCTATGGGCAAGTCACTAATCCTCAGTAGCCTATCCCTTATCACTCTTTTGCCTTGGATCTGATACTTAATATTGATTCTAAGACAGAAGGTAAAGATTAAAAAAAAAATCAAAACGTAGGGGTTGGTAAAGACTTCCCAGGGAAGCTAAGAAGAAGAAATGAGAAGGGAAAATATTCCAGATAGAGGACATAGCCTGGAGCTAAGAGATGGAGTATCTATCTTGTTCACAGAACAGAAAGGAGGCCAGTGTCATTGGATCGAAAAGTATGTGGGTAGTGGCAGTTTAAGGTATAAGAATCATGGCAAGGAGTTGGTGGGGGGTTAGATTTTGAAGGACCTTTGAATGCCAAATGGAGGATTTTTTATCTGATCCTGGAAGTGATAGGGAGTCACTAGATTTTACTGAGTGGGAGTGTGCTGTATTCAGACCTGTGCTTTAGGAAAATTACTTTGCTGGCTGAATGAAGGACAGACTGGAGTAGAGAGATACTTGAGGTAGGCAGACCAACAGTGGTGGGAGAGATCCAGAGCTGAAGCTTGGCAGGGCACAAAGGATAATATGACATGAGAGTGAGGCAATCAGGAGGACAGTATAGAGTTGAACTGGGTCACCAAGGAGTTAAGATGGGGAAAGAAAGAGATTTGCTAGTGCAGTGGTGATAATCTAGAAGAGATCTGAAGGGTCAAGGAATTGGAGGTCATAATGTGGGCAAAGAGTGGGATTTGGTATGGGAAGGCAGAGGGAGATGTGGAAAGTCAATAGATAATATAAATAAAAGTGCTTTGGGGACCTCAATAATTTTTAAGCATGTAAAAAGGGCCCAAGTCTCCAAATTTGGAGGACCATTGTGGCAGACATTGCACAAATAATTGGCCAGATTAATACTTTATGACTAGATTTTTTTTTAAAAAAAGGACATTGGCACAAAGGAACTAGTTAGCACTATTTAGAAAATTACTGTAGAGGGATATTCATTCATCTGCCTCCCATCCTGGGCATTTTAGGGGTTCCTCAGCCAGGACTTTGTGCCAGCACATCAGACACTAAGGGAACCCCTTACATAGGATCACTGGCTCTGGAGATGGAAAGCATTTTCAAGATCATCTCAGTTAATACTACTTAGTCAATCAGTAAACATTTATTAATGCCTACTATGAGCTAGGCACTGTGTTAGTTATCCTACTCTCACTCTTTACCAAGCTTCCTTAGGAGGAAAACAGGTTTCAGAGGAGTGACATCACTTGTCCAAGTTGACATGAGGCAGAATCAGTATTTAAATCTAGGATTTCTGACTCTACCAGTTTTTCTGCTACACAAGATTCAAACTGTGTATCCTCCTTCCTTCTCACTTCTCTTCTCGATTTATCTCTTCTCACTTTAATATATATGTAGGCTAAGTGTATCTTTGCCAGGACCTCCCTTGGGAACCATTGTTGGACCATCAGGGTCACCACTTTGGAAAACGCTTGGTGGAGAGGAGGGGGGAATAAGATGATAAAGCTAGTTTAACAGTAGAAACCTGAAAAGGAATTAGCAATATGTAGCAATAGTGCAATGGAAAACAAAGAAAAGATTCCACTCATTAGTGAACACAGGAACCTAGAAAACAGCCTCAGGACAAAAACAAAAGACTCCAACTGTACTGCATTGCAGAACAAGTGGGCCTTTGTTATCTTTCCTAATGCTCATCCTCAGAGACTGGATAGACAGGAATTTAGGGATTAGTTAATCAGAATTGTGGAAGTTAAAGGCTCATAGAAGCATAAAATTTAGAGTGGGAAAGATTCTTGAAAAGCTTTCCCTATTTCCTTACATGGCAGATAAAATTTTTGAAAGGTTTAAAGAATCATGTAGCTATAGGGAGAAATTTTAATGAAAATTATCCATATTCATAAAAAATGTAAATAAATCCTCCTAACCTTTATACAGTTTCTTCATTTATGGCCAAATTACTATAGCTATGATCCTCATCCCTTCCCTTGCTTGGTCTACTTCAGTGGGTCATTGTAGGTAGAGTGATGGATTTGGTGCCATTAAAACCTGGCAAGTTATTTAACTGAGCCTTAATTACTTTATCTGTAAAATGGAGATACTTATAGCACCTCTTTCATAATGGGCACAAATGAAAACATATATCATTCATTTTGTAAATCTGAAAAAGATGGCATAGACACAAAGAAAGAAAAATAAGGAAATGATATATGCGGTATAATAGAGAAACTAGATTCTTACCTAGAGATTGTACAGTCAGTCTGGGCCATATAATCTGAAATCAGTCCTAGACATGATTATGCCTGAAATTGTTATGGCAAAAATTAAAGCCATATTTAACCATTTCACATGGGACGGATGGGTACATTTTTTTTTAAATTTTAAACCCTTAACTTCTGTGTATTGACTTATAGGTGGAAGAGTGGTAAGGGTAGGCAATGGGGGTCAAGTGACTTGCCCAGGGTCACACAGCTGGGAAGTGTCTGAGGCCGGATTTGAACCTAGGACCTCCCATCTCTAGGCCTGGCTCTCAATCCACTGAGCTACCCAGCTGCCCCTTGGATGGGTACATTTTAGGATGAGTCTTTTTTATCTGTGTGAAATTAGAATTTTGCTCTCCAGGACTCTAAATCCCAGCTTCTCACGTTATGTGCTAATGTAGGGAGGATATATTTTGAGTCTAGCTCTGCCCTCTCGTTTTCTTTTCTTGGGAATGCGATTTGTGGAGGTTTGGTGAGTGCTAGGCAGGAGAATTTTATTCATGTGGTCATACTTAAGCTTTCATATTTTTGTTCTTTTATTTCTTCTACTTCAAGTGATTATTAATAAATCCTATAAAATATAATACTTGGAGTTATTGGATTAATAAATCTTATAAAATATAATATTTGGAGTTATTAGATATTAATTTAAATCTAGTATCTGCCACTGTGACTATTTATATATTTCTCAAAGTACTTATTTCAGTGTACTATGCATATGAATATACATATATGCAACCTATGGCCTCTTCAGCTCTCAGAACCAAAGCCAAGTGACCCTAAGGGAGAAGAATTGAGTTCTTGCCTCAAAATGGCAAGTTGGTGGAGTTTGAGGGCAGGGACAGGGGATGGGCTCATGGAGTCTTAAGCAGCATCAAAGGAATTGTTGAGGACATGTGAGATCACAAGTCTGCAGGACGTGTTGTGCATCCTTATTTGAGTGTGGGCTTGGTGGAAGAGGGACCACACTAACTGAGTGAATGAGTTAGGGACTAAGCCTTATCCTTCTCTGTTGTTGACTCATCAGGTTCTGGGTGTCTTATGCTATGGAGGCAGCTGCAATTAATTCTTTGCATATAATTCTCCTTATGGAGAGTTCCATTAGGTCATGAGCATTAGAGAAAATGTCTAGCCAAAGTGTAACCTTGTCTCTAAAAGAGTAGAGCCAGCACAATAGCTAGAGAGAATGAGAAGGGGTAGGCAAGGGCCCCCAGCCTTTTCCCCTTCCTCTACCACTAGAATGAACACTCTTTCTTCTAGCCTTCAGTCTCTGAAGGGTAATCAACTGAAATTATATCTATTTGCTCCCTTAATACTGCTAGTATATGGAAAGAATAGCTTAAGAATAAAATATCACTAATTTTCTTGGGCTATCCCTTATGGGGGGAGAATTGACCAATTCTACTTAAACAAAAGACCATCACAGAAGTGAGAAATGAGTAAACTCATTGATCCAAGTAGAAATTGGGAAATTTATACCAATTAGAATGTACCAGAAAATACAGAGTGAATGAGTTCAGTAGCTTAGCAAGACATTTAAACTCAAACCAAGAAAGAGAGGTTTCAATCTAACCCAAGGGGAAATACACCAAAATCTCTTAAAAAGGAAGCTTGCATCAAACATTTTGAGGAACCAATTCCCCTTAAATGCTTGTAGATTGCAGTTTTTCCCTCTATGTGGCTGGGTTTTGTCCCGGAGAGAGTGTGGATCCATGCATGTCCCCTATTATTGAAGAAAGAAGAATGACTCTCCCTTCCAAAGCTCTTTCTTATTTTTTACTATTCTCTCTGTTAATTAGGAAAGACTTCCAAAAAAATGCCCAGGCTTGGTTAGAAACCTGGGTTACACCAATACATGTTTCTGTGCACTTACTATTATTAGAACTCAGTCTAATGTGAAGAATTAAATAGAAAATAACTCTTTTTCTTTAATGAAAATTGGCTTTTATAGCTAGGTTACAAGAGGCAATATTTGTATGAAAAATTAGCCCTGTGCTTGGTTTTTAAGGCAATACAGTAATTTTATTGCCTTGAAAGAAGAAAAGAAGGAAAACAGAATAGTTAAGATTAGGAAAGACTTGAAAAAGTTCAGTTAAAAAGTATCTTCTAAGTATCACAACAGAATTTATCAATTTAAGATTAAGTTATCCATTAAACTAAAGTCTGGCTAAATCACAGGAGAATTATTAAAGAAAGAAATCCCAGTCACCTGCTACTGCCTTTTCCTATTTGTGTAATGCTATTGTCAATCTATTTCAATTCAACAAATGTTTATTTAATGCAAGATTGTGCAGGGCAGCACAGTACATTGGTGATACAAAAATGCAAAAGCTAATCCTGGCCACAGAGTGCTTATCACCTAGTAGGAGAATGAGAAACACACATAAATAATTATAATACAAATTAGAATGTACTAAGGATCATCTCAAAAGGGAATGAGTGATTTTATTAGGAGGGATCATTTTTGAGCTGGGGGATTAAAGAACAAGGTTAACATGTGACACAGGTATGGATAGAATCTGTTCCAGATTTGGGGGGAAAATGTGGGAAAAACATAGAGGGAATCCAGGTCAGGCAATCTTCCAGGAATAGTTAGTTCAGTTTGACTGGAATTTTAAAATGTGTGAAGGAGGGGAAGAGTGTGACATAAGAATGGAAGCAGATGTTTGGATAGATTTCAGGTGCACCGGAATAGTTTGAACTTGTGTCTTGATGAGACTTATGCATCAGGAAGATTATTTTAACAGTGATATGAAGTAGAGATTGGAAAGGGTGGGGCAAGAACAGTTTAAAAGCTATTAAAATTGTCCACAGAGAGTTGAAGACAATCCTTTTTTTCTTTGTCTAGGAATTTAAAATTTGGGAATATATGATACCTACATAAAAAAGAACAATTTCAAAGGAAATTATAAATGAGTATAAAATCCTGTTGCATAAAGAAATATTAACTCTTGAGAAAAGCAGTTAAAATAAGATAGGGTTAATAGAGGAAGGTGAAGAGGATCTTAATTAGGATCATGACAGTGGAAGTGAAAAGGTAGAGACTCCGAGAAGTAGGAGAGAGACGATTTGAGGGATTTTGCAGAACCACCAACAGTTTTTTCTGAAGTGTGGAATAAGAGAGAAAGAAGTGGAGAGAATTATTTTGGTGCATTAAAGAAATGGGTTTGGAATCTAAAGACCTGATTTTGAATCACAGATTTGCTATTTACTGGCTACAAATTTTTGGCCAAATTCCTTAAATTCTTTGTGACTTCATTTCCTCATAAAGTTAAATGAGGGGATTAGACTTGGTGATCTCTAAGTTCCCTTCCAAAGCTCAAATTCTATAACTCCCACATTTTGACCTTGGGGGAACAGTGATGCTACCAAAAGAGATAAGGAGGTTGGGAGAAGGTGCAGTTTTAGAAGGGAAGATAATGAGTTTAGTTTTTGGTATATACTTGATTTTATATTATCCAACCCAATCCAATAAACTTATTAAGAATGTCTACTTATATACCAGGCACTGTTGAGTTGTGAGGATACAATTAATAAAATGAAAGCCAGCCCTTGCCCGCAAGGTGCTTACAATCTAAAGGGGGAGAAAACATACAAAAGGAGGCAGGAAAGTGACCCTGGTACCTGGCATGGGACATCTTGTTCTGTGGAGTTGAAACCAGGCAGCACAGCAGATGCAAAATGGAATGAGCTGAGTTCAGTTTTTGCTTTCTAGAGAGGAAGGCATCAAAGGAGTTTGGTATTCCACCCTCCAGTCCAAGGGGAGGAGAGACTAAGGGAGGTGCTATCAATCAAAGCTTGAGTTAAGAACATGGTGGTGAGTTTAGAAGCAATGAAAAGTGCATCTTGTTTTGTGAAGTCAAAACCAGGCAGGGCAGCAGATGCAAAATGGAATGCATTATTATTTTCTCATAATTTGTAGCAATGCCCATTTCCAAAGCAAAGATATTTTAGTTGGATAGGGAGTAGGTCTTCAACATTCCCCTGTAATGAGTAGGATTTTTTTTCTTAAGATGTGCTCTGGGGGGCAGGGTAGGGGGCAGCTGGGTGACTCAGTGGATTGAGAGCCAGGCCTAGAGATGGGAGGTCCTGGATTCTAATCTGGCCTCAGACACTTCCCAGCTGTGTGACCCTGGGCAAGTCACCTGACCCCCATTGCCTAGCCCTTACCATTCTTCTGCCTTGGAGCCAATACACACTATTGACTTCAAGACGGAAGGTAAGGGTTTAAAAAAAAAAAAAGATGCACTCTGTCTGTCCTGGTCAGATATTCTGTTTTAGATAAGAGCACTCACTACTTGATCCTTTGGCCACATGCATTCTTGTACAGTGGTATAGTTATAACAATCAACCATGTAGTGACAAATTGCCTTTTTATGGTATTAGTGGTTTTTAATTGTTGTTTGTTTTAAATGTATTGTTCACAATGCTTTAGTTCATATCATTAAGAACTAATAGCTACTAATAATATTTTTATTCATAAAATCATAAATAATAATACTTGAGATATTATGTTTGAAGACAGCTGAGTGAAGAAGTAGATAGTGTGCCAGGCCTGGAGTCAGGAAGACTCATCTTCCTGAGTTCAAATCCAGCATCAGACACTTACTAACTATGTAACCTTGGGCACAAAAGAATTTGTCCAATGGCACACAACCAGTAAGTGGAATATCTGGAATTCAAACTCAAGTTTGCAGACTCCAAATCTGTTTCTTTTCAGGAACCAAAATAATTCTATCTGTTCCTCTATCCCTTATTCCACACTTCAGAAACTGATGGTTCTTTTGCAAAATTTCTTGAATTGCTTTGTCTTATTTGCTTCAGTTTTTTCTTCTGGAAAGTGAGCTGGAGAAGGAAATGGCATTTTAGTATCTTTTGCAAGAAAACTCTAAATGGGGCCATAAAGAGTTGGAAATTATTGAACAACCACCACCACTTTTGATTATTGCTTCTATGGGAGGGGAGGAATCACAAAAAAATATAAAAGGATCTTTTGAACATTAGTACTTAGGATGAAATTTTATGTGGTCCTGAAGAGCAATGGAGTAAAAAGAACATTAGAGACCAAGAATCAGGAGATGTGGGCTCAAATTCTGGCTCATGGATAGAAATATTCCCATTACCCAACCTCACAGAGTGCTTGTGAGGATAAAAATAAGCAATGTATGTAAATACTTCTGAGGACTTCTGAGAGGGATAATAACTTGGTGTTCAAAAACAGGATCTGAGCCTGGCTATACCATTTAGTAGATGTGTGGTTTTTAGACAAGGTCTGTAACTTCTTGGAGCCTTAGTTTTTTCATTTATAAAATAAAAGAGGGGTAATGCATGGCTTGTGAGGGCTCTTTCCAGCTTCAAGATTTTATGATTCTATCCAAATACAAGGCTTTTCATTACAAATATTCTTTTTATTATTATGAACTTCACAATCATTAACCAATTCAAATATTTCAATATGCAATGAAAGAAGATTATATAAATTTTGATTGTTTTCAAAAGTACTTATGAAATATAACAAGAAGGTAACATTCTTCCAGGTATTATTAAATGCTTATTTTAAAAAAGATGCTCTGCTTTATTTTACATCATTGTCTTACATTACATGAGCCAGAATTTGAGCCCACATCTCCTGATTCTTACATAAATCTACCTCTCCCCTCATCTCAGCCTACCAGAAATCATCCCATATATCAAACATGTAGAATGATGCAAAACAAATCAATATATTGGTCATATCGGAGAGTGCAGGAGGAGGAGTGGCTGGTGTGATTTGTGCCAAAGAAGGGGAGGACTACATTGTTCAGATTATGTATACTTTCCAAAACATTTTTTGTCTATTGTTTGTTCATGTTATTAGCAATTTAATTAAATTTGGTGAACATTTATTAAACACCTACTGTGTGCAAAGCCCCATGCTAGCTGTTGAAGGAGGTACAAAGATGAAAAAAGATACCACTCTTTGCATTCTTGGAACTTCTGATCTAGTAGAGTGATAATGCATTTGGAATACACATATATTCCCATAGATCACCTTAGTTAATTCTCATCTAGGGATAATTCCTATCAATCATCTTTCATCAGTATTTGTTGATTTCTCCCGGAATCTCAGATGTAGGCTCAGAAAATGCCTTTGGAGACATTCTTAAGGATCCTTCCACTGGGCAGTTATTCATACTATAATGTGGTTAGCTCTAAGGTTTTTGCAATACCATTGCATAGTTTTTTTATTTGATCCTGAAATCTTCCTTTGGTTTGGAAAGATACAGGACCTTTAATACCTATTAAAGTTGATTAGTAAAGGAATAGAATTTGCCCTTTTGCTTTTTATATGTATACTAAACTGAAAAATATTTCACTTGGTCCAAATAGTCAACAAGACACGTCTAAATAAAAATATAAAGAACAAAGTTACTTATGGGGGTAAGAAAGTAGGGGGGAGAATCAGAGAGGGAAGAGTGGGGAAGAAGAGAGACAGAGATGGAGGAAGAGGAAGAGAAAAAATGGAAAGAGAAAGAAAAAAATATTCTGTTTGTTTGTGTGTGTATGTGTATACATGCATGTGTATATCCTAATTAGCAAGGAAAAATATGGCCTTTGGTAAGGGTTTATTTACCTTACACATCTAATATGAAATAAAATGAAATACCCTGTTTTCTGTTAATATAAGCGTTTTTTGTATCCTTGTAATGGTAGAAAAAAATCATTTTGGTCTTTCATGTAAGGCTTTATCTTTTCAAATGAAATTCTTTATACCATTATTATTAGGAAGGAGGAGTATACGTATTTATTAAGTGCCTACTATCTTCTAAGCACTGTTAAGCACTTTACAAATATTATTTCATTTGATCCCCATAACAATCCTGTGTCTGAGGCCAGATTTGAACCTAGGACCTCCCGTCTCTAGGTCTGGCTCTCAATCCACTGAGCCACCCAGCTGCCACCCAGCTTCCCCCCTGTATTAATGTTTTAAATGTACTTGACTGAGGTTAATGTCATGAGGTGAATCACTGGAGAATAAATCACCACTTGAAAATCATTTTCAAGCATAGTAACTTCTTGTTTTTTTGTGAGAGACCCTTAACTCATATTGGATCCTTTTGTTTCTTTTTTGTTTTCAGACATGAAGATGGAAAGATTTTTATATTTCTTGAAAATTCGACGTTGTCTCTTCTGTATCTTAGACTGTGTAGCAAAGAATGAGATTGGCTTTCGACATGAAGTGACATGAAGGACTGTTGGACTAACTCGCCCAACATTTCACTTTTTTGCTTGGTGCTGTTCAATCCTTACAGCATTGGCAGAGGTACAGCATAGCCTAAAATTTCATGCACCCCCCCAAATATTGATTATTAATGAAGTCAACTTTATTAGAGTAAATCAACTTTACTCACTTCAAAAAGGAGAGAGGGCAAGAATGACTTGAAAAAAATTAATAATTTCCAATTTATACCAACAGATATAATCATTACTCAAAAAGAGAAAGGCTTGATTAGCCAATTAACCTGATTTTTTTTATAGCTGCTTAAAATATTTCTATAATTTTTTAATCAATCAGTAGCAGAGGGAAGAGGTATATAGTAGAATGAAAACTAGCTATAAAATCACAAGATCAGAGTTCAAATCCTGCCTCTAATTATTTTCTCCCATTAAAATTTTTTCAGGTGTGTAGACACTATGGCTAACAATTAGACAAAACAGGAAGCTCTTCTAGTCCTTGGGATGAAAGACAGTTGGGTAAAGACAAATGATGATGCTTCATGGTCAGTTTTTCAGGAAATGACACTAATAATTTGGAACTTTTATATGAGGATCTCAAAGAACATTAAAAATATGGTGTCATTATAGTAGCACAAAAACCTATGTGAAGCAAATGTTATTATTCCTGTTTTACAGACAACCAAACAAATGGAAAATGACTTTAAAAGGTCACAAACAAATCGATAGCAAAATTGGAATCTGAATCTAGCCTCTTTTCTTTAGCACAGACAACAAATGTTGATGTCTCCTAGGTGGCACTAACCACCTTTCTTTCAGTCACTCTGTTACTAGTAAATGGCTGAGGTTCCCATTGTTATATCCTGGATTAAAGTACGGAATTTGCAGAGTCCACTGATATTAGCATGTCTTTACAGTCACACTCTCTGTTATCAAGGAGTTTAAATGCCTTTCTCAGGGCAGAGGCAGTGATTTGTCTTTCTGGCTTGAAGTCATTAATATCACCTAGTATATGTAGAGGTTGTAAATAAGAATATTATTCCTTTGATATTTGTTGAAGTGCCAATCTTAAAGTTTCCATATATTCTTTTATTGACAAAAGAGTAGCTTGTAAGTTTCCTGAGATAACAAGTTATTGTACCTGGTAATATACTTTTTTTTTAAACCCTTGTACTTCGGTGTATTGTCTCATAGGTGGAAGATTGGTAAGGGTGGGCAATGGGGGTCAAGTGACTAGACCAGGGTCACACAGCTGGGAAGTGGCTGAGGCCGGGTTTGAACCTAGGACCTCCTGTCTCTAGGCCTGACTCTCACTCCACTGAGCCACCCAGCTGCCCCTGGTAATATACTTTTTACATAGGTCAAGATCAATAAAGATATTGAATGAATGGCTGAAAATAAAATGTTACCACTCTTTTTTATTCCTCTTCTGCCTTCAACAGAATATTAATATTAGGTAATTCTGCACTGTATGGCTAGTCCCTGGAACATTCTTACTACCCAGTGTACTCTGAAGTTTGATTTCTTTATGTAAATGTATTTGAAAGTTAACAGAATGCTGTGTCCTTCTGACTGATGATTAGTAGTAACAGTATTTAAAAACTACTCCCACTGTTTGGGAGGAAAACAGGCAGCATTTCTCCCATTATTCTTATTGTTTTCTAGTCCTCCTGTATCAAACCCCAACTGTGTTGACTGCATTTTTGTTTTTGAATCTTCAATGCATAGCCTAGAGACTTGCCCAAAGTGGGTCTAATTCTTGAAATGCTGTGGCGAGATCGGGTGGGACCACAGATCTAGGTTAGACAGGACTTCAGAGGCCATCTAATGTAATACATTTATTTTACAAAAGGTAATTGAGATCCTCCAAAGACTGAGGACTTCTTCAAATCACACACATATCAAATATCAGAGGCAAGATTTGAAACCAAGTCCTCTGATTTCATAGCTGCTTCTCATTCTACTGTACCTCTTCCCTCTGCTACTGATTGATTAAGAAACTATAGAGATGTCATAGGTAGCTTTAAAGAATCAGGTTAGTTGGCATATCAAGCTTTTCTCCATTTGAGTAGTGATTATACGTGTTGCTTTTAAACTACATGGCAAAGGTTATTCTTAAAAAATTACATTATATTTTGGCTTGTTTTTGCAACTATACTCCCTTATTGGGATATGATTAGATATTTATATATGGCTTTGAAATTTAGATGCATTTATATTTTAATGAGTGTCATATGTTGAGAATTTAAAGACACATCAGATAAAAAAATAAAGTTATCCTCTAAAATTTTGACTCAGGAATGGTCAGAGAATGGCCCATTTTCCAATTCCTGTCTTCTTGACAATTTCTTTCTGATCTTCATGACATGTTGAGGATGAACATCATTAAAGCCTCAGAAAAGCTATTCTTTCTAAGCCTGATTGCTTTTGGTTTATGCTTTCCTTGACAGTGAGAAGGTAATGAAGAGGTTTACATTAAATTGAAATAAAATGTATTTTTTGTTTCTGAAGAGGCAGTAAACACAGAAGGTGATATTCTTTGCAAAACAAAGTTAAATAGAAGAATAGATATCACAAGGAAAATTTACTGTAAAAAAAGCAATATGGATAAATCATGAGAGTTATTCTTAGTGATTGATGATAAAGCTAATAATAATAATAATAATCCAAAATTTTTTTCTTGAATTATGCTTATCTTTCCATTGGAATAGGTGCTTTGTGACCTAAACTCTAGAGATCACAGGGCTAAAGGATCATAGATTTATATCAGATAGGTACCTGAGAGGTCATTTTTGTGTCAAACTTCCTCAATTTACAAATGAGGACACTAAGGCATATAGAGTTTTAAGTAACTTGCGTGGGCTCCAGAAGGAATAAATAATACATTTAAGAGATGAACCCAAGTCTTCCAGTGCAAAACTATGCACTTTTGCCATTGCAGGGAAGAGGGGAGGATACAACTCCCTTTATTTTAATCAGAAAATTAAGTTCTTCTCTTTGTTCCTAAGAAGACATAGCCCTGTCATTATTATCACCATCCATCAGTGCCTCCTTTCCTGCCTTGATCAGGTACTTATTTTCAGACTTACTGTCTGCCTTTCCATTATCTAGGCCACACCTATTATCTTTCCACCTTTCTCTTACTTCCTCTAATGTTTTTAAGGAAGGAGAAAAATAGTAGTTTCCCCTGAAAAAAATGTTAAATAGTACTGACTGCAAAGTGTCCTTTTCTTCATTTTCAATTTCCTTTTATATTTTTTACTTTCTGTTTTAAGTAACGTGTCAATTTCTTCAATATCGATCACATAAAATACAACATTAAAGTTAAGCTTCCCCACATTTCCACTGATGAATTGCTTAAAAAATAAAATAGCCATATTCTGTATAGAGGCATTGAATGTTAAGAAATAAAAATATTTGTTGATCCAGGACAGAAGTTAGTCTTAGGAAACTATCATATGATTAATACCATTTTTTCATATTTACTTTCAGTCCCCTAATAGAAAAATTTGGCACATTAAAGAAAAGAGGATTGCATTTAAAAATTTCCAATTTATTAACTGGCATTTTCAGAAGTCCCAGTGGTTTGTTTTACCATGAAATGTTCCTTTATAGTGTGGAATAGAGTTTAACTACTATGATCTTAAAGACCAAATACTTCATTACCAAAAGATAAAAATATTCAAAAATAAAAATTTGTCCCACAAAGAGATTTTCATCCCCAGACCTTGGTTCTTAATAGAAATGGAAAGAGCTAGATTGAAGGTAGAGAATTGAGATTCAAATTTCATCTTTGCTTCTTCCTACTTTTGTGACCTTAGATAACTTCCCCTTGCTGGTGTTTAGTTTTCATATCCATAAAATTAAGGTGTTGGCCTAGATGATCTCTGAACTTCCTTCCAATTTTTAATATATTTGCTTATAATAGACTAATGCATTCGTGCAAATAATAATGGAATAATGCACATGCATTATGGCCAGCCAAACCAGTCATAGTAGTATATTATTTTACCAGACTGGCAGGTTTCTAGAGAATTGGCATCTTGCAACACAATCCATCCACAATTAGTTAGTTGTTTGAGAAGATTAAGGAGACTGACTCTTGGATTCTCTATTTACATTTTCCTTTTCCCAGATGTTTACTACAGGGCTATCTATTGTCTTGGGTAGTAATGGAATGTAAAAAGATAATCTTGGATCCCAGGCCTCGAGGACATTGAACCTAGGTGATTACCATGGATTGAAAGTCAAGCCTCTCAGGCAACTAGGTGGCACAGAGGATAGAATGCCAGGCCTGGAGTCAGGAAGACCTGAGTTCAAATTTGGCCTCAGACATTTACTAGTTGTGTGACCCTGGGCAAACCACTTAACAACTGCTATATGCTTTAGTTTCCTCAACGATAAAATAAGGATAATAATAGCACTTCCTTCCCTGAAGTAGTAGGTGGATAAATGAGATAATAACTGTAAAGTGCTTAGCATAGGTTCTGGTACCTACTAAGTGTTATGTAAATAGTAGCTATTATTATCATCAGCTTTGATGAATGGAAACTTTCTAATTAGTTCACCATAGTGAGAAAGTCCTCAGATAATTGGACACCTTACTGCCCAAATTCAGGAGACTGATTTACTGACTGACACTAATCCAATTCATTCATTTTTTTTTTTTTTAAGAATCTGTAAGGATTAGCGGCAAGGGCTAGGCATTTGGAGCTAAATGACTTGCCCAGGGTTACACTGCTAGGAAGTGTATGAGGTCAAATTTGAACCCAGGTCCTCCTGACTCCAGGTAAGGTGCCTTATCCACTTTGCTCTCTAGCTGCCTCCAATTCATTAGTTTATAATGAGACTAAAGGTAAAATACACCCTCTACCTCCTACCATAGAGGCAATGGCATGAACATGTCAAATACAAAAATGTATTTTGCTGGACTACACTTATTAAGGTTTTCTTTTTCTTTTTAAAAAAATTGTTTAATAAGAAGAATGAGGAGAGATAAATGTTTGTAGAAATAAACAATTTTAAAAAGAAATATGGATTTATACCTTCCTTAGCAACCACAGTGCCTGAGTCCCTTTTTCAGGGCACTCCCTTTCCAGCATTAAGGTCCTTGGAAAAACAAATCAAGAACCAGAAAATTGATTGGAGAACATGGAATTGGAACAAAACAATCAAGAGATATTTGATAGGATCAGAGATTCAGAGCTGAATAAAAGGAAAAAAACAAAAACGGTCATCTAGTCAAATCCCTTAATTTTACATATTTGGAAACTGATCACGTAAGTAGTGTCAAAACAGGTATCTGAGACAAGGTTCACTGATACTAAATCCAATCCATCTCCCGCCTCTTCCATACCCCATCTCCCCAATATATTATATTGCCTTCTCTTGTCCAGGTAATCTGATAACCTAGGAAGTCCTAAGAAATACCTATCACAGCACTGGTGAAGGTTTTCAAATTCCAGTGCCTAAACTGTAACTTCAAGCTGCCTGTGAGCATTACCCCAAAGAGAGAGCTGAGGGAGGAAGGGCTTGCTTTGGGCAGCTGGACAGAGGGGAGGGGCATGCAAAAAAATGTCCTCTGGCGCTGGGAAGAGGGAGAATTGAGCAGCTCCCCGAGTGCAGAGTGCAGGCTCTGCACTGGTGCCACGCCTTCGTCAACGCTGACCTAGCCTATCTGGTACATGTTCACGATAATAAACTTTTCTTACTCTCTTATTCATCTGTAACAGCTTTCCTAGGTAAGTGAAATACTTTTCTTTGCTAGATAAACACTAACAAAGTCTTATTGGGCAACACCATGATATAGTGAGGCAATCATTCCCATATGGAATCAGAAACATGTAGTTTGTGTTTTGGCCTTGCTACTCAGTAGCCATGTGTAGCACACAACCCAAGGCATAGTAGAACTTGGGTGGATAGCTTTATTTTCTCTTGAGTCTGAGTTTTTTCTTTCATAAAATGGAGATAATAACACTTACATTCCCTATCTTATTCAAAGTAAGGATCAAATGAGATAATGTCTCTAAGGTGCTTTATAAATGAGTCCTTTTCTTTCTTTAAAAGCTCTCTTGGTGATTTCATCTACTTGTAAGATTATCAACTTTACATCTATTTAGCCCTAATCTCAATTTTGGTCTCTGGTCCCACCATCATTAGCAACCAGTTGGACATCTCCATCTGGATGTTCCATTAGCATTTCAAAATCAACATGTCCAAAACCAAACTCATTATCTTTCCTCTGCCTTAAACTCTTCCCTCAGACAAACTTCCTGTTTTTTGAGGGCACCACAATCCTCCCACTCATTCAGATTTATTGCCTTATAATCATCTTTTATTTCATTGTCTCTAATCTCTTCTCCCCATATTCATTGCTTCCAAGTGTTCTTAGTTCTTTCTCCACAAGATCCCTTGCATCTATCTTCTTCCTTCTACCATAAACCTTCATCACTCTTCATCATACCCTAGCATGTAATATTTTAATAGCCTCTTGGATCTTGCTGTACCTAGTCTCATCTCTCTCCAAGCTATTTTCCTCCACACAATTGCCAGAATAAATCTGTTTAAGGTACTGGTATGACCATATTTCCCCACTTTATCCAAAAATCCTTCTGTGTTTCCTATTACTTCTCAAATAAAAAAACAAAACTATTAAGTCTAGATCTTAAGGCCCTCAACTATCTATCCCGAATCTATTTTTTTACAGTTTGATTTCATACTACTACCCTTTATGTACACAAGTGCTGACTAAATAGATGTAGAGATGATAATCCTGCCCAAAGAGATAGATGAAATCACCAAAAGAGCCTATAAAGAGAGAAGAGGACCCATTCATAAAGCACTTTACAGACATTATCTCATTTGTTCTTTACTTTAAGGCAGGAAATGTAAGTATTATTATCTCCATTTTATGGAAGAGAAAACTGAGTCTTGAGTATAGTACTAGTAATTTCCCAAACTCTACATGCCATTTCCAAACTCTAAGAATGCATATAAACCATCCCCCATGCCTTTAGTGAACCTATCCTTATCTCTGTTTTTTTGGATCTTTATCTTCTTTCAAGGATCACTTCAAATGCCACCTCTCTCCTGAAACCTTTACCAGTTTCCCCAGCCCTTAGTG
Source organism: Gracilinanus agilis (assembly GCF_016433145.1). Classification (NCBI taxonomy): domain Eukaryota; kingdom Metazoa; phylum Chordata; class Mammalia; order Didelphimorphia; family Didelphidae; genus Gracilinanus; species Gracilinanus agilis. The sequence goes on from NC_058132.1 coordinate 227,576,614, forward strand.
CATAGTTCCCTTTCAAATTACCATGTATTTACTTAGCTTGTTTGTACATGTATTCCATATCTTACTCTATGCTCCTCCTCCTTCCAAGTCTGGGAGATTCTGTTTTAAATCCTCAACACCTATCAGAGTAGCATACATACTAAGTGGTTAATAAATGTATGCTAAACTGAATTAAATATAAGTTATTTTAAAGACTTTCTTTTAGTAAGTCTCCATGAAGACCACCTATATCCTTCTGTTTGCCTTTGGTTATTATGACATCTTATATCTTCATTTGAACACACTTTCATAATTCATTAAAATTTGTGTCTGTAATTTATTTTATTTGTTTATTACTTTACTTTATTTTATTTTTTGAAACTCTTACCTTCCATCTTGGAGTCAATACTGTGTATTAAATGCTCCAAGGCAGAAGAGTGGTAAGGGTGGGGCGGCTGGGTAGCTCAGTGGATTGAGAGCCAGACCTAGAGATGGAAGGTCCTGGGTTCAAATCTGACCTCAGACACTTCCTAGCTGTGTGACCCTGGGCAAATCACTTAATACCCATTGCCTAGCCCTTACCATTCTTCTGCCTTGGAACCGATACACACAATTGACTCCAAGACAGAAGGTAAGGGTTAAAAAAAAAAAAAAGAAAAAAAGAAGAATGGTAAGGGCTAGGCAATGGGGGTCAAGTGACTTGCCCAGGGTCACAAAGCTAGGAAATGTCTGAGCCCAGATTTGAACCTAGGACCTCCCATCTCTAGACCTGGCTCTCAATCCACTGAGCCACCCAGCTGCCCCCTCTGTGATTTATTTTAAATGGTTGGGTGGCTATTTACTGGTACCATGTAAGGAGGCACCTTAATCTAATCAAGAAAACTAGCTCCAAATCATGCTTGTGTTACTTCTGGAAAGCTTTTTGATAAGCAACTTCAGAGTCCAATCCTTTCCATGATTCTTATCAGCTTGAGTTTGAGTCCTGATCCCACTGTCTTGTCATTTTTCTAGTTTGGAGTTAAGTAGAACCTATATTCCAGACAGTTAGGTAGCACAGTGGATAGCATGTGGCCCTTCAATCAAGAAGAATTAAGTTCAAATCCAGGCTCAGGTATTTATTAGCTGTGTGACCGTAGGCATTTCATTTGACTCCTCTACCTCAGTTTCCTCAGTCGTAAAAAGTCCTAAAAAGGGAAGGATAATGAGATATTATTTTAAAGTGCATAGCGCAGGGCCTAGCACACACTGGGGGCTTAATAAATATTTGTTTTCTTCTTTCAGTTGACAACCTGTTCCCTGAGCCACTTTTTGTCTGATTCTCTACTTAAATTGTATTGAAGAAAACAGATTATTGTAATGTTTCTATAGGGTACCTTTCTTGAATTTATGTGGAAGGGGAAAATATAGTCAGCTTATGTATTTTAAACTAAACAACTGTGTATTTCTTTCATCCTTTCCTCTCTAAAAGTAAATTGTGTTTGTGCATCTCATTTGAAGTAAGAATTTTTGCTTTCCATGCCTGAAAAAATATAGTATAAAGAAAATTTCAGTTTCATTGTAAAGTGGAAACATGGCTTTGAATCCCAGCTCTGACACATTTATATTAGTTGAGTGATTTTAGATAAACCAATTAACCATCTTGAACTTCAGGAACTCTGTACAAAGTTTTTATAAAGGAATTTGATCTGATTAACATTTGTCCTACTAATACTTGTTAATTATCTTCCTCTTCCCTGAGGAAGTGTTCATCTTTCTGTAGTTACTTTAGGGTGACTGGACCTGTGCTTTGTTAATATTATAGGAGGTTTTGTTAGGATACTTTTCAAATTTTGTTCATTTATAATTCCAGAAGTACATACTTACTGGTATTGTGTAGCTGTTAATTACTGTCAACATGTTCTTCCCATTTAACTTTGATTTTAGGATGACAGCAAGTCTTTCATATCAGCCACAGCTTTCTCTTTGATGTGGTATTTTTATGTTCAAAATGTCTTTGTGTAGGAGATAGAGGTATCTATAAGTATTATCTTCACCCATTTTTCAATACAACCTCCAAATTCAAGGTCCCAACCTTCATTTTTTCATTCTGTTGGTGTACAATAATAATATGACTCAGTACAAATGATGTTTTGGTGTCAATAGGGAAATGTCCCTTAAGAAAAGGTTTCTTTTAAGGAAAAGTTTTTAATATGCTTTTAAGTCATATATAATAACTTGATATATTTTATGTAACATATAATACATGTAATCCATGTATATTAAGATATTAATAAGATGTTCTGGTTTAATTCCCCATATATTTGAAAATTATATTAGCTCTATTTAGAAAGGATAATTATGGTTAGGTAAATATAATAAAGATAGTAAAGGTAATAAATATTACTTAAAATGATAATGTAATAAAACACAACCTCAAAAGGTACATGTTTTATGTGAATTTTTCTTCAGATTACTAAGTTGATATATTTTAAATAGAGAATGGTTATTCATATGATCTCCTTGTACTCTAATATATTCACCATATTTGGTCTACTTTATATATTTACAGCACATGAGCAAGCCATGAGTGTGGAACTGAGTCAAAGGTTTTGTGATAATCAATAATGACAGTATAAATATTATGGCATATTTGGGTAATTAGTGCAGTATTATACTGAATCAGTATTAAATTGCTTCCTGGGATCTCTTGGCTTCCATAACTGGTCCCTGTCACCATCAACCTTGGAAGTAATGACTGTGGAGATATACTTGACATCTATAACTCATAGATCCTCAGCAGCCACATCTACTAAAGACACAGAAAATATAGTTCTTATCATAGGATCAAAATCAGAAGGAGATATTATTTTATTAGAAGAAATGGCATTAAAGTAGATGTATTACCTTCTACTTTGCCCCTATATCCCAAGGACTTTTTCTTTCTTTTTTTCTCATTTATATTTTTATTTTTCTTTTAAGTATTTTTTCTTTAGTTACATGTTTCATGTTCTTTCCCTCTCCCCAAACCCTTCTAACCCCCCTTAGCCGATGCACAATTCCACTGGGTTTTACATGTATCATTGATTAGGACCTAATTCCATATTATTGATAGTTGGACTAGAGTTATCATTTACTGTCTTCATCCCCAATAATATTCCTATCAGCCCATGTGTTCAAGCAGTTATTTTTCCTCTGCGTTTCTCCTCTCATAGTTCTTCCTCTGAATGTGGTTAGTTTTCTTTCTCATAAGTCCCTCAGCCTTGCTCTGGATTGTTGCTAGTAGAGAAGTCTGTTATGTTCCATTATACCACAGTGTATCAGCCTCTGTGTATAATGTTCTCCTGGTTCTGCTCCTTTCACTCTGCATCAATTCCTGGAGGTCATTCCAGTTCACATGGAATTCCTCCAGTTCTTCATTCTTTTGAGCATAATAGTATTCCATCACCAACAGATACCACAATTTGTTCAGCCATTTCCCAATCTAAGGACATTCTCTCATTTTCCAATTTTTTGCGACCACAAAGAGCACGACTATAACTATTTTTGTAGAAGTCTTTTTCCTTATTATATCTTTGGGGTATAAACCAAGCAGTGCTATGGCTGGATCAAAAGGCAGATAGTCTTTTAAAGCCCTTTGGGCATAGTTCCAAATTGCCATCCAGAATGGTTGGATCAACTCACAACTTCACCAGCAATGCATTAATGTCCCAATTTTGCCACATCCCCTCCAACATTCATTACTCTCCCTTGCTGTCATTTTAGCCAATCTTCCAGGTGTGAGGTGATACCTCAGAGTTGTTTTGATTTGCATTTATCTAATTATAAGAGATTTAGAACACTTTCTCATGTGCTTATTGATACCCCAAGGACTTTTTCATCTAAGTACACAGTTCCCATATGTGCCATCTCTTCCTCTGAAACATGATCAAGAACTGTTTTATTTTTCTATTTGCATTGCCAGCACTTAGCACAGTGCTTAATAAATACTTTTGCATTGAGACAGTAATTCATGTGCCATTTTGAAGTGTTAGAGATTATTAATATTCTCTCTTTTCTTTCTTTTTTGTCACAGAAGCTAGTTTCTGTCACTTCCCTTTACATAACTATTATCTTTCATCATGTTAACTGTGTACAAAGTTTTTGTTTTTTATTTGATCCAACTTGTATTTCTTTTTTGCAAACACATAGATAATAGGTAATAGAAATGTTCCATGTCTTCCTTTGGGAGTTCTCTCTTACTCTTGATTTCTTTACTTCTCAAACCTCTCCAGTAAACTTTAATATTTTTTTTATGATTTACTTATGCTCTTTGTGCTGCTGTATTGCTTTAATGTTTTTAATGTTTGCTTTCAGTTGTTGATTAAGTGAATCTAGAAATTCAATAGGCTTCATTTTCCTTTGTATATATTTTTGGTTGTTATTGCCTTTAAGTAGGAGATAAATATAGCATTTAAGTTTTCTACTATGTGAACAAGTCAGATATTAATGTAATTTTCCAGATGTCCCTGCACAGTTCTTCAGATAACTTTTGCTTGGTTGATCTCTGAGTCTAGTCCTTAAGGACAATAGTCCTTGATAGTTCATTTATTCAAGATATCTTTGCTCTTATGATTCTTACTATAGCCATAGCTGCCATAGCTGCCTGTGTGCAGGTTCTGAGTTGGTTACCTGGAAAGAAAATTCCAGGCTGTAATAAAATACTAGCATTTTTTAACTACTTGGCATATTTAATACAGTAATTATATTCTTGTTAACAAACTTAAAGGAAGCTTTCTGAAATTCCATACTAAGTATGTTCATTGCCTTATAAAAATAATTTGAGAAATTAGTGATATTTTTGTCAGTTCGTTATTACATATAATTTCTAGATTATATATCATGTAAAGATTTTTAATAATCATGAGATCTTCAACTCTTTTCTCTTTTTTTAGTGGCTTCTTAAAATCATCTATTTTCTTTATTATTATTGACAATAATAATAATAATCAAGAACTCTTTTTTTTAGCTTATATGGCTTGACTTTTTCCTTGTCTTTAAGAAGCTATATTTTTTCCTTCTGATATTGGATAGAGGTAAAAATATAATATGATATTAAATATATTTGTGGGTAAAAAACAAATAAAAACCAATTTTAAGCAGGTTGCTATCACCGTTCTCATTTTATCTGGCTTATTTTATGAATAGGATTTCTAAAAGACAGAAAGTGAATCAATTGAGATTATTTAACAATGATACCCAGTAGTTAGCTCTACAGAATTATAATTTTGCTGAATAACAAGTATCACATACAAGAAGCTATGCCACTCCATTGGTTGTACTGCTGAAAATGAGTTCTAAAAAATGGAGAAGAGAGCGAGAACAAGGAAAGAAAAACAGGTTGTATATAATCTTTCTGCTAGGAAGTGATAGGGTTACCACCCATCCTGAATTCTGTGAAACTGTTCCAATTTAACCAGGAAAAATCTCACATCCTGTAAGCAATGCTTTCATATCTAAAACATATTTAATTTTGTTTTAAAGTAGGGACAGTAAAACAATTTGTAGAGGCTTTAACATTGTCAATTCAGGCTTACTAAGCGAGTAGCCTGAAAAACAGGGAGAGCCTCCTGGCTCAAAGAAGAACCAGTGGTGAATCATTGTAAGATTGAATCTCTTACAATGTCCATGCTAAAGGCAAATGATCTTTCATAACAGTATATGACACCCCTATAAAAATTAGGTAAGCGTTTTGGTTAAAAAATCCATTTTCTTAGAATCCAAAAGATGTCAATATAAGGATACTTTTGAACGTCTATATTTCTGTACTTTGCTTTAGGTAAATCCATAATTTTATTAGTGCAGATATTCCTTCTCCTCATGATGATCCTGACCGTTTCATGCCTTCTCATCCCATAAGATTTTTTTCCCTTGTATTTTCATAAATCCTCTATAAAAGTATCTACTCAATGTATTGCAGACCTATGAATCAAAAAGACCTTTCTTGGCATATTCTCATCAGTGTTTAGGAGGGAGGAAATTTTTTTTTGTTTCATATCCATATACACCATATCTACATTCAACTATTTATTTAATATTGGCATAGATGGATATTCTAGGCTCTATTATTGGGGAAATCAGCACTCAAAGTTCTTAAGGGTATAAAAGTTTAATGCCATCTTAGAATTCAACTGCCAATCATTTAATCTGTTTGTCTGAAATATATGTAACACTGATGTTCTAATGAGTTCTAAGAATTGAAAGCATATCATATTAAAAATAGTTCTGGACTGTGAATATGAAGTCTTTGTTAAAAATTGTTAAAGTGCTGGCTGATCTCTTACAAGCTCACATTCTCTGGCTTGAAACAGTGTCTTAAAATTGGGGCTTTCACACACAAATGAGTCTGATTAGAATTATTTTAAATAGTTAGAAGTTAGTAACAGGATTAAGAACATGTAGAATAGGCAGGAATCTTTGAGAACATCTATCCAGTCTAAGGCTTTCACTTCACAAATAGGAAAGCTGACCTACAAGAATACAAAGTGATTAACCAAGGTTACACAGGTAGTAAATAGAATTATATGATTTTAGACATAGAAGAGACCATGAAAAATTCATTAACTACCCTTCTCCATCCTCCTAGAATATGGCAGAGATATCACATTAAGTTATGTTGATTTTATAACAATAAAACAATAGGGTCTTTTTTTGCAGTAACTAGCCTAAAGTGAAATTGGGAATTAGATGAAATTCTTCCACAGAAGCCTTCCTGCACCCCCAAATTCAATATTACATGTTACTAGGCATTTGTATTCTCTATCTTCTCAATGTCAAAAATAATTTATCAAAAATAATTTACCTGTTCTATGTCCCAGTTTGCTCTGAGTCCTGTTCTCTGCTCAATGATTACACGTGATAGCCTTGGAAGGGACCTCAGGGGCCATATAGTCCAAACCAGTGGTTCCCAAACTTTTTTGGCCTACTGCCCCCTTTCCAGAAAAAATATTACTTAGCCCCCTGGACATTAATATTTTTTAAATTTTAATAGCAATAAATAGGAAAGATAAATGCACCTGTGGCCATCACTGCCCCCCCCCCATCACTGCAGCACCCACTTTAGGAATCACTGATTTAATCTCTATTAAAAGAACATCTGAGATAGTCCATTTTACTTTTGGAAAACTCTAAATCATAGGAAGTTTTTTTCCTGATATCAAGCCTAAAATTTGTCTTTTTATGGCTTCCACTCATTTTTCTTGCTTTTACCTTTTGCGGCCAAATGACAAGTCTAATCTCTCTATCACATGGCAGCCTTTGAAGTACTTGAAGACACCTATCATGTTCTTCTCAGGGCCTCCTCTTTTCTAGGCTAAGCACCCTTAGGCCCTTTAACCCATCCTCATTTGAACATTCTCCTTGCCTTCCTATGGGTATTCTTCAGTCCATCAGTACATTTCTTAAAATGTGCACCCAGAATCAAACATGATACTTCAGATGAGACCTAATCATGGGCAGAGAACAGAGTGACTGTCACCTCTTTATTCCTGGAAGCCATGTCTCTCTTAATGCAGTCCCAAATTATATTAGCTTTTCTGGTTGCCACATTTTCTGTCTAATAACGCCCCAAGTCCTTTTTTAGAAGCATTGCTGTCTAATCATGCTTGTATTTCTGAAGTCTTTAAAAAATATAAAAGTAATGCTTTACATTAATTTCCATTAAGTGTGAACTTATTATATTCAGCCCAATGCAACCTGTCAAAATCTTTTTGGATCCTGATACTGTCATCTGGTATTATCAATGCCTCCTGGATTCATATTCTTTCAATCAGTCAGTCAATCAATCAAGAAACATTAATTTAACATCTACTGTGTGTCAGTCACCCAGCTAAGTGCTGGGGATACAAAAAGAGACAAAAGCAAATTATACCCCTTAAGGAGTTTACAATCTAATAGGAGAGATAACATGCAAAAAATATCAACAACACAATTTATTAGAAAAATGAAATCGTTAAGAGGGAGAAAACACTGGAATTAAGAGGAGTTGAATAAAACAACTTGTAGAATGAGGGATTTTAGTTGTGACTTAAAGGAAATTGGGAAAGTTGGTCATCAAAACAGAGGGAGAACATTCCCGACATTGTGAACAGCCAGAGAGAATGCCTGAAGCCAAGAGACGAAAAACCTTGTTTGTGAAACAATCAGAAGGCCAGTGTAACTGGATAGAAGAATGAGTATTATTGAGGAGTAAGGTGAAGGAAGGTTGGAAAGGTAGGGGACTAGATTGTGAAGGGCTTTGGATGCCAAACAGAGCATATTGTATTTGCTCCTGGAAACAATAGGAAACCACCAGAGTTTATTGAGTGGGGGTGGGGAGTGGGATGATGTAGGAGGATATATATGTGTTTGTATATGTGATCTGATCATACCTGCATTTTGGGAAAATCACTTTAGTGGCTGAATGGAGGATGGATTGGAGTGGGGAAAGACTTGAGAAAGGCAGGCCCACCTGCAAGCTATTGCAGTAATGCAGCTTTTAGTGATGAGGACCTTTAAAAAAAAACTGAATTCAAATTTTGCTTTACAGCTGTGTGATCTTGGGGAAGTCACTTAATCTCTTTCAGCTTCATTGTCTTCGTAAAATGGGGATAATCATAGCACCTGTTTCTTGGGTTTATGAGGAAGTAAATAAGATAAAATATGTAAAACCCTTTGTGAACCTTGAAGTGTTATATAAATGCTAGTTATTATTATAGTTTTTTAGCCATCCAACCAATTCTGAATCTAATTTTATTATTTAAGTTCACTGGCTTGAAGTTCACAAAGACTTCTCTTTTTGGAAAATCAAGACATTTTCTTTTCTTCAATCTTGCCTATATAATATACATATTATATATATACATATATATATATATATGTGTGTGTGTGTGTGTGTGTGTGTGTGTGTATCCCTCTATCTTCTCCACAAAAATTGTATAAGATACTTCATTAACTACTTAGCTGAAATATAGGTAAAATGGTTCTAAAGCATTCTGACCTAAATATGAATTTAGGAGACCTGTTGAAAAAAAAAAGAAATAATATTAGTACGGCATGACCATGTTTCATTAAGCTCTTTGTAACTCTTTGTAACTATTGCTTTCTACATGTCCATTGATTTGTTTTATAATTTTCCCAGGATGAGAAGTCAAGTTTGAAGTTCACAAAGACTTTTTTCTTCTCTTTTTTGAAAATCAAGACATTTTCTTGCCTACATATATAATATGATATAAGGTTTTTCATTAGTTACTCAGAAAACTACTCAATTCTTAATGCAATGAAACCTTTTTCTTTGAGTATCTTGAGGGTCCCAATGTGCCACTTAAATAGAATCTTAGAGTTGGAAGAGACTTAAAAAACTATCTATTTCAACCCTCTGAAACAACCACCTTTTGAACATTCTTGATGTGTGATCATCTAGCCACTGTTTGAACTACTCCAATGACTGTGTTTTACTATCACCTGAGGCATTATCCTTTTGGGTAAGTCTTTAGTCTTTCCTACATTGGAAATCTTTTTAATGTGCTGCATTTTGTGAACATGTTATTCAGAGGAATTTTAAACCAATTATATATATATGTGTGTGTGTGTATGTATATATATCTTCAGATATATTAATAAGGCAGAAGGGGAAGTGATTTTGGCCCAGAAGGCTTTTATTATCCTTTAATTCATCCCATGTTGGTGGCTACCTCTCCTTCCCGTAGAATTATCCCTACCTACACTTGGGTTAGACTTTAATTTTCAGCTGAATAAATACCATAGTCTGTCTAAACAATGGCATCCTTGTTAAGGTCCTGGAAGTATCAATTATTCTGACCTCCCCACCATATAAACATATAACCCCCATTGTCTTTGTTAGGAGCTCCTTGATTCTATAAGTCCAATTTATATAATGTACTCTAGGATATCATGAGAACAAACTGAGCACTAAATAAGATGAAATGGGAGTGCCTGGAAAACCAAATTATAGTTGTTTGGAGAATGGGATATCAACTTCTTTAGAGCAGAATTTGAAAGATCAGAGGGATAAGGTAAATATCAAGTTACCCTAACAATATAGGGTTAGTATGTTTGATTCCTTGTTCAGTGGTAGACAAGAGACAGATCTAAAAAAAAAGAAAAGGTCAAGAGGCCCTAAAGAAATGGACAAAATCCTTTTGAAAAGTACCATCTTGCTTCCTGTGACCTTCTTTGCCCTGGGTGTGGTAATAAGGTGAGAAAACTAGGCAGTGACCTAGTGATAAACACCGACAGAGAGCTGGTCAACCTTGGCATTATGAGAAGGTGCTGGGTGCTGGACTGTAAGTAACACTGACAAAATCTCACCTAGATTCTTTGGGACTTGGGCTGACTATCTGTTGCTAAATATGTGTGTGAGTGAGAAATATATGCTGTGTGTATGTATGTGTGTATAATGTATACTATATACCTATTATATTTACTATATATTGATTTTTTTTCCTTTTAATAAAATCTTCTTCTGACACTATATGGTTAACATCCTGGCAAATGGGAAGGTAATGCCAGGCTGCAGGGCTTTTTAGGGAAGAGATTTCCAGTGAGACAGCTGAAGCCAAATGAAGACATAATCCTTCTGCAAAGGTTATATAATAGACGATTCATTTGGCAAAAAGGTATAGTTGGAGTACTTCTGGGATGTTCAGACTATAGTGCTTGATAATACTGCCTAATGTAGCTTGCAAAGCAGTTTGGGAATGAATGACATTATGTATAAGGCAAAATATGTGAGCAAGACAGAAGTCATTATGAGAAGTATACTTGTACTTTTTTTAGAAGCGGTTCTTTTAAAATTAATTTGAAATTAAAAAAATGTGTCAGCTTCCTTTGTGCTAGGTAGCACCATGATGTAAAGCTGCATTAATATCAGTTTAATAAGATTTATGCTACTTTATTGGAAATTATTTTGTGAATATCTAATAATTAGCTCAATATATTCTTACAATAGCTGGATAGATGGAATTTACTTAAAATTTGGTATTATAGGCTTGTTTTTGCTGTTCAAATTCTTATAAAATGGACAATTAAAAACATTTTAGAACTAATTGTAACAAATTAAAAGCCCTTTCCTAAAGCAGCCTGTTTCTGACAGTTGTAGCTCAGAGGGTCTTCCCTGTGAAGGAACGGAAGACAATTAATCATGAACATCAGACATTTAGCTTAAAGGAGAATATATGGCACATACTCAGGGAGAGACAAATTGTGTATGTCTCCAAGTTAATTGATACCAAGAAGAAACTATTAAACTCATTTAATGACACCTTACATGCTCATAAAAATGGTAATTGTAGCCCACATGTTTTTCAATTGTAATTTAAAATTAGTCAACACATTAATGTTTTCTAATGTGACTGCCCACTACTGCGTTATTATTTTTTCAAAGGCCTAAATCCTTCTAATGCAAAGGAAAACTTATGTGTGCTGATGTAAAAAAAAAAAGCAGACACCTTGTGACCACAAGAAATTACGTGTTCATGTATTTGCCACAGCACAACAAACCACTGATCCTGCTAATGCCCCAGCCGATCCACCTTTTTCTGAAGATTTGTTCTTCAGAACAACAATTTGTTCTTCAGAACAAACAAAACTTGTTAACAACAAATGAAAATAGGAAGAATAGGGATAAGATGAGGGTAAAAGATATATGACCATTAGAACTAGAAAGGACTTTAGAGATAATTTAATGGGGAAACTGAGGCCAAGACAGGTAAAGTTATTTGCCCAGGGTCACAGAGATGCAGAAATGAGATTTGTGTTTAACTTCAAATTAAGGATCAGTTAGATCCTATAAAATATTCTTTGCTGATAGAGAAAGAATATCATCCTGAAACACTGGACTTATCCTTCAAGTTAGAAAAAATAGTGCTGGAAATATAACCATTACCCATTTTCCTGATCAATTTATAGCTGCAGACTTTGATATAATTATCTTTGGTAATGCTTAAAGGTACATAGTGAAAATCAATTCTTCCTACGTAAGTGAAAAAAGTCTTCAGGAAGCAAAACTTCAAATATTCACTATTGCTTTTGAAATAACAGCTGGAGTAAAAGTCCTCCATCATTCAAAAAACAATTAATTCAAGTGAGGAAGCACCAAAGTAATTAATAAGTCAAATGCTCCAACCTAAATTACTTGTCGATATTTTTCCAGGTTTTATGTTTGTAGATAGTAAACAGATAAAGCACTATGAAAACAGAGAGCATATGTTGCAAAAACAAATATTTCACTTTTTGTGGGGGAAAATAATATAAGCAAATGTAAATGAAAATCTGAGTGTGGAAACATCTTTCATCATTTCACTTGCATTTATATATATTATATGTCTACATATGTATATGTTTTGTTTTTCCTAGCTATGGGGTGTTTGATTATTGGGTTGATGATTCATTGTAACTGATACTACAATAAAATAAAAACAACTTTAGGGGTCAGGTATCCTTGGGAAGGAACTTTTTAAATTGTATTTTTGATTTTATCTAAAGGTCAGACATACTTGTGTTGAGTTTGTTGTGATGACTAATTTAGTTAATGGTTTTTTTTTCATTTCATTAGTGGATTTGGGCTCTTTTAGGATATGTTTGAAGCTCCTCGCCAGTAACATTGGCTTCTTATTCAATGTGTATAATAATAAATCCAAGAACAAAACCAATTTCCAAGTCTTGTCAATTCTACTTCTACAAATTTTCTGATCACTGTCCCATTCCCTCCATTCACATGGCCACCACCCTACTTTCGGGCTCTTGTTATGAACTCTCTCTTGGGCTATATAACAATAGCTTCCCACTTAGGTCTTACTGCCTCCAGACTCTTCTATCTCTAGTCCATATTTCACATAAGCATTTATGTGATAATTCTAAGATACAGGACTGATTGTGTTATCCCCATGCTCAAAAATTTTCAATGGGTCCAGATTACTGCAAGGATCAAATACAAACCACTCAGTTTAACCTTTAAAACCCTCCTCAATATTGTTCCAGCTAATTTTTTTCAGACAACATGCTACTTCTCTTCATTTACTTTCTAATTAAGGGAAAATGGACTAACTGCTGTCTTTCAAACATGATGTGCCATCTCCTGTCTCTCTGTTTTCTCCTATGCTGCTCCCCATGTGGGAATGCATTCCATCTTCTTCCCTAAAGGCCTTCTAGAATCCTTAGGTTCCTTCAAAGCTCAACATCTTCCCTCAGCTCAAACACCACCTTCCCTAGGAAGCCTTTTTTTATAGGTGCTAGCAACTTTTCTTCCCATCCTTTTACTATCCCCCCATTACTCTGTATTTACTTTTTACATACTTTCTATCTACTTCAATTAATTGACAGGCAGTTATTAAGCATCTACTATATGCCAGGTACTGTCCTAGGCATAAGAGGGATTCAAAGATGGCACCTTTTCTTAATAAGCTTATAATATAGCCAGGGTATATAATATACATATATAGTTACACACATAATAGTGTTCCAAAAGTCTTATTGTAATTTTAAGCTATTAAAGTTTAGCTTCATGCAAATACAGAACTGATGAAAGATAATTTGGGGGGTAAAAACTAGAGGAATCAGGAAAGGCAGATATAAAAGCATGGGTCTTGAGCTGAGCCTTGGAGGAATCTAAGGTTTTAAGAGGTGGAGATGAGGCATGGTGTGTAGTCAGTGTAAAGGCATGGAGCTGAGAGGTGGAGCACCTTTGGGTTAGGAAGAGTGAGAGTGTCAGTTTTGGTAGAATCATACTGTGTGTGAAGATCAATATTGTGTATCTAGTTAGAAAGATAGGTTGGGCCATTTTGTGAAGGGTTTTAAATGCCTTAAAAGAGAAGTTTATATTTGATACTACAGATAATGGGGAGCCATTGATGTTTGAATAGGGTTGGGGAGGATATTCACATGGTCATTAGTATGCTTTATAAAAGTCAGGTGCGTGGATTGGAGTGGTAGAAACTTTAAAGAAGGAAACATTTCCAATCATTAAGTATCTACAAGGCCAAAGGAGTATGGGAATACTAGATTATCCCAAGCAGCTCTGTATATTAGACTTGAGTCAGGAAGATGGGTTTCTATCACACTTCTGGTACTTTGGCTATATTTCTATGAACAAATCACTCTGGATAATACAGAGGAAAAACCAATGCTCTGGAGTCAGAGGATCTGAATTTTAATATTATCTCTGATATTTACTGCCTTTGCCATCTTGGGCAAGTGATAACTTCCATGGGCCTTGTTGCTTCATTTATAACATAGGGAAGATGATGTGGGAAGGGGGAAAGTTTGACTAGATGGCCCCCTGATGAATCTTTCTGAATTTAAGTAATTCTGTAAGACTAAAAATTATATTTTTCTTATATTTATTTTTGTTGGTGGAAATCACAAATCCTTGGCCATATTATCCATGTACTCTTTGTGTTCAAGGTGAGGAAGGCCCCTTAAAAACATGAAGCCCCTCACCATTGGCATGTAGGTACTCTAATTAAAAAACAATGAGAAACCCTTTCTGAAGTGTTTTCTGTGGGAGGGCCCAAAAAATAAATAAAGAGTATACCAAAAAAATGGAATGATGGAAAGCTGAATATGTTATCATTAGAGTGCTGCTGAAAAAAAAAGTGAAAAAAACAAGAGGAAATAGGGCTTTAGGAAAAGGAACTTCAAGGTAATTGTCCCTGATTACTTCAGTTTTACTGAGGAATTATATTTAGTTGGGACCTCGTAGAAGAACTATGAAGTTGGGAAGTATCCAGAAGAGAGTAATAAAAATAATTGAATACTTGGGAAATAGACCAGTGATGAAAGCCTACAGCAACTGTGTTTATGTGGCCTGAGGAAGAGAAGGTGGAGTGGAGATTCGAGAAGAAGGGATAATGTCTTACCATTGTAAGCAACCTCCTTCTGCTTTGTTAAAGATAGATTAAAAGGTAATAAATAGGCTTTGACTACAGTATGAGAGATTAAGGTTAGGCACATTGAAATGACTAGTTCCAAATTTTAGAGTTTTTGAGAAACAGTGATGAATTACTTAATGTGATTGTGTACATTTCCTTTTCTGAAAACTTAAAGAAATGAGACTATTTCCTGGATGTTCTTAAGTTAAGCAGAAGGGTGATACACTAGATGACCTTGAGTTATCTTCTAGCCTTTAAGAATATATTAGTGGACCGGCACTTGGTCCAATAAACATTACTATTAAAAAACGCCACGTGATGACTCCTAGACTCTTGGAAGTTTCTGGATACTGCCCTTATTTCAGTTTCAAACAGGAAACTGTAGCTTATCTATAAAGTGTGTATGTACTTATGTGTATGTGTCTATCTAGATACATGCAGACGCCTTTCAGCACTGGGTATGTTTGGAGGTCAGACAACATGATTAGTGGAGAAAGGATATACACATCTATACATCTTTCCAGAAAATTGGTGCTTGCTACCTAACATTTCACAAGGGGACAATTTGACATCCATAGACTAGAAAACATCAAATGATGCTTGTGATGTTCCTATAACATGGAGAAGAGGAAGCTATAACATGGTTTTAAAACCAATAGGTAGGCTGAAAGGCATTTCTTCCAAAAAGATCAGAATTCTAGAGTATGAGTTTTTCCTGTATTAAGTGATGACAACTATATTACTTCTCTTCAAAGTGATGTGCTGAGGAGCATTCTTTGCCCTGCTTTCTGTGCTGGTGAGACCATCGGATATAGCAGAGGAAACTCAGAGTTCTTGGTGGGGGGTAAGTAAAAAAAAATACTTTGCTTTCCCTAATGAGGTTGTATTTGTTAATAATTTAAGACCAGAATATTCTCTTCTCAGAACTTAAACAAAGTTAGTTAATCCATTTGCAAACTTTTTTTAATTCAGAAAATTAAATTAAAAAATAAAGGAAAAGTTATTTCAACTTGAAGTAGGGATCAACAAATAGTAAGAGAAAAGTAATATTCTTTGCTTTTTGGAAAAAAAATATAAGTAATAAGAGAATGATAAGAATTTTGGAACTTACAGGATCTTAGATGGGATGTTAGATGGAATCTTAGAAATTATCTAGTCTAATCTTTTAACTTTAAAGACCCGTTTTTTAAAAATGAAAACAGAAGCTTTTATCAACTATTCACATTGCCTATTTCTGAGAGAAATAGTTTGATCTTATGATTAAAGCAAGATGTTGGTATCTAGAACTCCTGGTTCAACCCAGAGTTTTCTGCCATTTGTAATCTAACCAAATTTAGGTAACTCATTTCTAATTTTAATCTCCAGGACCCTTCCTTTTTATGTGTCACAATTAGTGTATGATTCCCCCTCTCCCTCACCCCCATTTATTTATATCTGGGACATCCACATTTCTAGGATGAAGCTTCAGACAATTCACCAGGATTTGATCTTATAGATTTGGTTCCTTTTTTCCTAGAATATTTTCCCCTCTCTTAATTGCAGTATAAGCTCCAGGCTTATGTTCTGCTCCCTGCTCTTCCTCCCTTAACTTTTGCTCCCCAAGACTCTATTATAATCAAGAGAAAACAAGAGATTCACTAGTTCCTCTGAATAATATTTTGAGGGAAATTTACTTGGGTTACTTAACTTTATATTTCTACCATTACACTACCTAATGTAAGTCATTTAGCTTCAATATAACTATATGTTGAATATAGAACTACGTGAATAAAGTACTTCCTTCAAAGTACAATAATGTCAAGAATTAATTAATGCTTATGAAATACTTTGAGGTCCTTAAAATAAAAAGACACTGTAACCAATAGACTTGAAGTATAATTATCCTCTTTGCTTAAACCTGGTAGTTAAAAAAAATCCAATTGCCATGATGTACTTTTTTTTTTTTAATCATTGAAGGACCTTAATTGCCCTCCTTTCAATCAGTTTTCCTAGTCAAGTGAGCTATAATTTTCTGCTTCTTTAAAGATATGAAGAAACAATAACCTACTCTGAAATGAAATAATATAAGATGAAAGACACTTTATTTCCCTTCTCATGCCTTGGCACTTGTAGTCAATCATTTCTGGAATGCTCTTCCTTCTTTAACCTCTACCTCTCCATTTCCCTGGTTTTCTTGAAGACTCAACCCAATCTAATCCTAACTTCTCCAGGAGTTCCTGTCCCAGTCCCCTCCAGACTAGTGCCCTTTCTTTTGAGATTACCTTCCATTTACTCTCTCTATATCTTGTAGATACTTGGTTATTTTTATGCCTGTTTCTCCTTTTAGAGCATGAGTTCCTAGGTAATATGTATTGTTTTTGCCTTCTTATTCATCTGGATTTAGCACAAATGGGTTTAATAATAAAATCCCCACTGATTAATATAAGATATATTATAAATATAAAATATTATTATAAATATAAATATAACAGTAAAGTTAGCTATGTAAAGCTTAAAGTAAAATTGCGGTAATTCTACACCTTCAGGAGTCAAAGAAAGAGACCTCCTTTGGAGAAAGCAGACATGATAGGCTTGTGGAAAAAAGAAGGGAGAAATGGGGTTTAGAAAGGAAAACAGCAGTTGTTAAGTAAAGTAACTAAACTGTAAATCTCCTATCTCTATCCTCCAGACCACAACCTAACTGAATCCAACTGTGCCCCACCCTTGCACCCTTGTAGCAGTACCCATCTAGCCCTGAGAGACTGCTTACTATAGAAGCTCTTTTTAGTCTTTCTCCTTCTCCACTAACTAGCTATTCAGTTCATTTCCACTCCAAGGGCCAATATAAAGACTCCATTTTCCGTGTTTTATTGTGACTGGGTAGAATAAAGAAGATAGATGGAGTCCCCCTCAGAGGCTGAAAATGCTGAAGAGTTTTAGTCTCAGGGAAATACTGCAGACCAACAAAACAGACTAGGAGAAGTAGAGGAAGTTAGGGAAGAAAAAGGATAGAGAAAAGCTTGTGAAGAGTAAGATGATGGGGAAAGTGCTTATACCAGGGGTCAGCAACCTTTTTGGCCGTGAGAGCCATAATTGCCACATTTTTTAAAAATGTAATTTCGTGAGAGCCGTAAAGTGCTCACAGTGTGCGCTCCTGTAACAGCGCCTGAAAAAAAAAATGGACTTTATGGCTCGTGCAGAAAGAGCCATATCTGGCCCTCAAAAGAGCCAGATATGGCTCCAGAGCCATACGTTGCCGACCCCTGGCTTATACCTTCTTTTTTCCTCCTTTCAAAAGACATTCTGAGATGATTTAGGAGGACCACCTGGATTTCAACCTCAAGAACAAGACCTAGGAGATTTAGAATAACTTTTATTAAATTAATTTTATTATTAAACCCACAAAGTGCAAGGCCCTTCGAATACAAAAAGAATCAAAAGTTATCCCTGCCCTTAAGAAGCTTCCCATCTAATTAGGGAGATAACATTGAAACAAACATATTCAAAGCAAGCTACATGCAGGGTGAATAGGAAATAATCAATTGACTGGAATGACCAATAGATACTGGAATTAAGAGGGGTTGGGAAGGCTTCCTGTTAAAAAAGGGAGGTTTGGCACTACTACTGTAGTTCATTTCTTCCATTTTGCAGTCAATCAAGAAACATTTATTAAATTCCTAATTTGAACACTTAGATATGTGGTGCATAGACAGCTTCGAAGTTAGATCTTCTCCTGATAAGGGCTAAGTGAACCTGGGCAAATCACTTAACCTCTCAGTTTTCTAAGACTAGGTAACTTGTGTTGCAGAGAGGGTGTTGCCTTTCTTTGGAAGAGGCAGTTTACTCTCATGGTAATTCCTTCTATCAAGGAAAAGACAGATCAAGTCCCTAGCCCTACTATGTGGTCAATAATGTTAGGAGACACAAAGACAAAAAAATGAAACTCGAGCAGCTTATATACTTGGGGAGACAACAGTGACCTATATATATATAAGCATAATAGAATAGATACAATATAAATACAAGGTATCTTAACTCTAGGTAAGAGAGAGGGTACTAGCGAGTGGTAGATGAAGCAATGGAAGGCAGAGATAGGATGTTTATGAGTGAAAGGGGAAAGGAGAGCAAGAGCTTGAGAGCGAGAGAGCGAGAGAAGTAACTATGTTAAGAGAGTGACTTGTGCAAGGTATCAAAATGGGAAATCTGGAACTTGAACCTAGCTTTTCCCCTTTAAAATCACATTATTCGTTAGGCTTTCAGAAAGCTGAAGTAAAGAGACTGGCCAGTGATAGTTATTTTCGTGAAATGGACTCGAGAGATTCTTTCTCTGGAAAAAAACAAAAACAAAAACAAAAACAAAAACAAAAAACAACTCGTGCTGATGGCTCAAAGCTTTCACAAAGTGCCATACAACCTGCTCTCCTCCTACCCTCTAGTGCTGGAACCCAGTAGGCGCAGGCAACTTCCTACCAGAGCCCCCCTGGCGGCTCAGGCTGAACATCCCCTCCCTCTCTCTCTCATATCTCCGCCCCCTTCTTCCGAGGCTTGCCTCCACCACTCCCCCCCAGATTCTTTTCTTTGCGCTCCTCCTCAGCATAGGCGAAAACCCGGACAACTGGAATTCCCATCCAAAAATGCTCTCAGGCTTCCCACGTCTCTTTGTGGAGATGCACGTCCTGGAGTCTCGGGACAGCTTTATATTCTTATATTCTAAGGGCGAAGGTTGTGCCTCGCACTCCCTACCGCCGCGAGGGCGTGGATGGATGCGCTACAGCCAGACGGTCAGCGCCAGGCGCTTTCCCGGGTGAGTTAAGTGGGGCAGGCGCTGGCTAGGTGCCAGCCCAAACTCCACCCCCAGGCCGGGATATAAGTGCTCCGGCGGAGGCCCTCTGTGGGTAACAGCCAAGGTAGCTGGGAGCCTCTCTTGAGGCGCCCCAACAGCTTACCCAAGCCTGCCTGCATCGCGCCCCTTGCCATAAGGCTATAGCTTTCCAACTTCAGCTACAGTGATAGCTAAGTTTGGAAAGAAAACAAAGAGAAATCCCGGGGCGCCTTATTTTTTTTTTTTTATTTGCTAGTGTGTTGTTTTTGTTTTGTTTCTTTGCTTTTTGGTGGTGCTATCTCCAGTTATTTGCACTCCAGTTAACGACAAACAACAACAAAACATCAATAGCAGCAGCAAAAGCAGAGGACAAAGAAAAGTCAACCAAGTCCTCCTGGTGTCATGACCCGGACAAATGACCAAAACACTCGTGGAGGATGCTGTGGTGAGTGGGGATGTGAGCAGATCTGTTTATTATGTTTGTTGATCTAATGGGTATGAGTGGGTAAGTAGATTGGTTAGCTTTTTAGCCACAGAGATTTTTTTTCTTTTTTAAGCAATCTTGTATTTTGGTGAGGAATGGGAACAGAGGAATTCATGGCAGCCATAATTTAAAGGTGAGGAAAGAGAGGTCATTTTATCTGCTGCCTGTATAGACATGCCACAGAGGCAGTGTTGGGGACAGTGGCCCAGAAGCCAGGAAGACCTGAGTTCAAGTCTTCATCTGGCACATACTGGTATGTAACCCTAGGCAAATCACTTAAGCTGTCAGAGATCTATGTGGTCCATTGCATTGTAAGAAAGTTTCCTCACCTAAAAGTTCCTTAAACCAATGGAATGTATGGGGATGGTCTGGGGAAGAGTGTATCTGGCTCTGGATAAAAGGCAAAAGAGGAAGTATGCTGAAGGGAGAGCTGTTCTCATTTTATGCAATTCCTCAACTAGTAGGTGTAGTCAAATAAAAAGACTTTATAGCCAAGAAAACAAATTGACTCACTTGTTTTAGGGACCTGGTAAGAAATATAGGGCTAATTTTATGAAATGACAATCAAAATCAGGTATTAAAGAAAGAAAATGATGATCTGAGAGATTTGGTAGTACAATCAAAAAATACCTATCCACAGAAATCAAATGCGCTCTTTCTGCCTTTGTCTCCTTTTGCAGGATCCTTTAAAGAGTATGTTACCTCTGCAAAATTTCTTCTCTACCTTGGTCATTCTCTATCCACCTGGGTAAGTAAAAATGTACTCTAGTGATTGTTACATAAGTTAACAGGTTTTTCCTTAAATTCTGACAATCAAAATCTGACATTGAATTGACTTGTGGTGCTATTAAAGAGCTAAATCACTTAAGTGTTTTTTTTTTAATTTTTTTTTAAACCCTTAACTTCTATGTATTGGCTCCTAGGTGGAAGAGTGGTAAGGGTGGGATTAAGTGTTTGTTTTGACTAGCATTCTTACCATCTTTTCCCCCCATGGTCACTAGTAAATTCCATTTGATGACTATGATATCAACTTTATATAGAATTACATTGAAATAGGATACAGGTGTCCAAAATGCAAAGCCAAACTGACAAAAAATCTTTAAGGTATCAAATATGTGTTGTTTGTATCCTTACTAGATTGGTATAAAGAGTAATGGTGATTCTGTGTTTAAAAAGGAGTGAAGAGAGCATATAACTTCTCTTTCAAAATATTTGAAAGTAGAGAGGGAAGAGGGGAGAGAGACAACATGAATCATGTAACTATGGAAAAGAAATTAAAAAAAAATTTGAAAGTGATTCTCTATTTTTTTTTTTTTTGGTGGAAGTTTGCTTCTAGTATGGGCTCCTAGGGTCTGTACAGAAAGCATCCAGTGATGGCCAGAATTAACATTTATATTTACAAGTAATAGGATCAATGAGAATGAATATTTAGGTACTTAAAAAGGCTGGTCTTATGTTATTAGCTGGTAGCCATCTGTGAAGCAAACCAGTTTGTGGTCAAATGAAGTAAGATGCTTTAACATCAAAAACTACGTAGAAATTATGCCACCAATTTGCCATCTGTGCTACACTAAAATTATATGCCTTGGTTCTGTCATCAGCAAAATGGGAATAATTATACTGGCCAACTTCACAAGGAAGGTAGGTCAGTCCCTAATTGTTGATTTAAGAATCCCTTCATTAATAAACATTGCCTCTCTTTAAAAAAAGAAGTTGAATACATCATACTCATGCATCATGTTATATTAAAAATTAGATGAGAATTTTGAGAGAAGCTGAAGATGATTTTAGGAATTTTTTGTATTTCTAAAGTTTTATATGATTATCTTTGA
Organism: Gracilinanus agilis; assembly: GCF_016433145.1. Lineage (NCBI taxonomy): Eukaryota > Metazoa > Chordata > Mammalia > Didelphimorphia > Didelphidae > Gracilinanus > Gracilinanus agilis. The sequence goes on from NC_058132.1 coordinate 227,598,592, forward strand.
CCCATTAATGAAAGAGGGGAAAAATCTATGCTCTGTGTTTTTATGTAATAAAATATAAACATTTGATCTAACATTTAATAGTAGGCTATCCATTGCGGTTTAAAAAGGCAGGCACATGTCTCTTAAGTCATTTGGGCAGATGAGAGTGACTCTGCAAATAAACTGTAAACAAAGTGTGGTTAGTGTGAGTTGGTTACAGTCCAAACAGCAGATATTCTTATAGTTGCTGTCGGTCTTCTGCTTGGGAAATTGCCCTCAGTAAAGTTAAAACTGTAGCTTGTTTTTAATAAGCAAATATAAACTTGGAAGATCAATAAATGGCAGTAGAATATAATGTTTGTCATTCTTAGATTATTGATAGGACTTAGTCCATGCACTCAGAAGATGCTTCACTTGCAAATATTTAACAAGTTTAAGGTTTATTTCTTTGAGCTTTAGTTAATCAGGTTGGGAGGGTTAGATTGTCTAAAGGGAGACAAATTGCCACTCCAGCAGGATTTTTCAATCACTTGAAAAATTTCCCCTCCACCCACAAAGAGATGACCAGTTAATATAATCCTAAACAACCCAGGCAAAGGGAAAGTTGAATTTAAAATACTCCAAAATTTAGCTTCTCCTCCTCCTCTCATTTTGAACCAAAAAAATATGAAGAGAATCTCAGGTTCTGTATATTTCCTCCAGTGTTTAAACACTAGGAAAACATTTTCTGTAAAGTATTTCATCCTACCATTTGGGAGACTTCTTAGTGGAAAGATTGTCTTCACCTGTTTTTGCTTGGCTAAACTCTATAGTCTAGAGTTGAGTAACTTTTTATTTGCCTGATCATAATTACCAATCAACAAATATTTATTGAGAGCACCTATTCTGTGCCAGTTGCTCTGACTGATTGATATAAAGAAGTGACCTCCAATCACTTAAAATTCTATTAGAGAGACTTATTATCTGTGAAAAGATAATGGACAAATGCTAGCCCCCCCCAATAAAAGCAACAAATTGGTCATCCCAAAAGTCTCTTTAAAACAAAGGGGAAAAAATTTAAAATAGAAGAAATCGAGTCACCTTTAGTTGATCTCCACTTTTTACATTTAAAGAGGTCATTTGTTTAGAAATCGGTGCTCAAAAGTCTGAGCCTGTAACTAACCCTAGCTGTCCTGCCCTCAACTTCAACAAACATTTTTTATACTGTCTCCCTCTCTGTCTCTTTCCCCCTCTCACTCCTCCCTCATTCTTTTCCTTCTTTCTCTCTCCACACCACCCCCTACCTTCTTGAGCCTCATAAGCTATAAGAATCATGATGCTTATATAGTAAATAAACACAATAGAAAATGAAGCACTTATGTAAAATGTGGGTTGTGTGAGGTCTGAGGCAAGATGAAAAATGGTGACTGGGAGGATCAGGGAAGGCTTTGTGGAAAAGGTGTTTGAAAGAGGTTATAAAGAATAAGGAGTATTTCCACCCATTGGGTTTGGAGGTTAATAGAGGAAAAGAGAAGACATTTCAAGTGTAGGGAATCTTGTCCCTCTCAGCAAAGGTAAAGAGATGTCATGGACAAGGGGACCTCAGCAAAAATGTGTATAATTAATAAAGTCAACCCTTATTTTTAGAAGAAAAAAACAACAACAACTCTGTTGGCTACTACTTTACTAACATTAAGGTTAGCAGTTTCATTTTTATAGAATGTTTTAACTGGGAAAGAATTTAGATCATTTAGTCCAACATTTCTTCCCTACCCTGCCATTTAAGAAATGAAGACAGAAGGGGAATGGTCAGAGAATGTGACTTGCCAAAGTTACAGATAGGTAAGTGGCAGAAGTAGGGTTCAAACCCTCAAATTCTGACTCCAAGTCCAGTGTTTATTTTTTCTTTCTTTTTTTGTATCACACAACACTACCTTGTATTTGATGATAATTCCAGAATTCACTGAGACAATATGGAAACAGGCTTCTTTTTGGAATACCTTCCTAAAAGCCTGACATCACAGCCTCAGGGATTACCTTTGATACCACTTTGTCATCATTGTTGTCTCATTATTGCACATTCACTTAAATAGACTAGAATCTGAAATGTCTTAAACGACTGACTTTCTACTTCTATTGGAACTACCTTCTTCCTCCATCAAGGCAATAGCAATGGTATGGAGAGGGGAGTTAAGTATGTGACAAGGCAGGGAGGGAGGAAAGAGCAAGAAGGAAAGAAAATTTGATAAAGTCGTATTCCCATTAGTGCATCTGCTAAAGATGATTCTAAAACCAACTCTTTTTGGAAGAAGTATAGGAGACAAAACAAAAAATTAAAAATTGTATTTCTTAATCTTTAGGTTAGGCAAGAAGAATTTCATTTGCTGATGCAACCTCTTTCTCTTAGCATTTATGTTCCCTTTTGTAGAAAGAACTATCTACTGGTTTGGGTATTCAAATAAAATCTACCTCTCTTTATTTCCTACTTGGTCAAGGGAATTTTTGCCCATATATACACATATGCATCTATATATGTGCTTGTAGATCATGTTAATTTAAAAAGCACATTGCTGAAATGTAATTTGCTTATTTATATATGTACTTTGAATGATTTTGAAAGCCTGCTGTTTTAATTATAGAGTGTTGTAATTTTTAGCGTAGCTGCTTCTTGGTTAATTTTTAAGCAAAACAAACTTCCTATCTGTTTTTTTTCTCAAATGAAACTCCCTGCCCCACTTTCTCTGTGTATTCTTCTTTATTTGTCTGATTTCCAAAAAAACTTTCCACTTTTCACCATCAAATAATGCATTACTGTGATTAATTTCTCTTCAAAGCTCTGCTAAGTTCATAGTATAAATAGAATAATATAAATCATTTTTCACGTTTTGTTTACCCTTGCTAATCTCTTTATAACCTGTTCTTGCCAGTTTTACAGCTAAGATACAATAAACATGATTTCCCCCCTCTAAAACCAAAAAGTCATTGCTTGAGATCTTCCCCTAATCAGACCTGGGCATATGTTAAATTAAAAAAAATTGGGGGCTAAATAAACATCATGACATAGATATAAATACATTATAACAGATTTCTAACACAGGAGATCTTAATTGTAATAGATCCTTTTGTTATTTGTTACTGTGATTTTAATTTTATTTTTTTATATTCTAAGAAACTTAAGAATACTTGTCTTTCAAAGTCAACAGTTATTTGTTAGTACAATGTTCAAGAGTTAAAATTGGCAATCCTGATAAACCACAGGAAGACAGATTTAATCAACAACTGTTTTCCCTGCTCTATCCCTCATTTCCACTGGGCAACATACTTTTGGGTGCACCAATACTGAGAGAACTAAGAGAGACTTAGTGTATTAGGAACATGCTAGCATGTCATCAGAGTGAGTAAGACCTATAATTGATTCATCCTAGTATTTAATCTTCGACAATGACATTCAGGTGTCTATTTTGATAGAAGGGGCTTGTCTTCCCTAACCTCTGAGGCTAACATCAAAGATTTCTCAGATGATTCTACTTCTCTTGAATAATCCATTCATGGATCTATTAATTCATCTAAATCCTTCTTTAGATTCTATTTTCAGTTTATTCTGTCTCTGGTACATTTGAGTTCTGTGAGCATTTTACCTACTCAGCAGGGATCAATGCTTTAGAAAATAAAAATATCACCCCTTGAATGTCATAATGATTTATTTTTCAACAAGCATTTATTTCTAAAATAGTTCGAGTGTTTTGAAAGCTTTCACACATGAGATAACGTGTTTGTGTAACAATTTAGGCCTTTTACTGATTCTTTCCATTCAATGTCGAAATTGGCACTGGTTAAATTTATCTTTCTGCATCTAGCTGCCTTTCCTGTTAAATATTTTGTTCTTTTGTAAAATTACCACAGGGAATCAATCATATCACAGAATCTAAGAGTTGGGAAGGATCTTAACATCATCAAGTACAACCCTTTAATCTTACAGATGAGGAAACTGGCCTTTGATGTTTGTTTATTGAACTCTTAAAAATAACTTCACTTATATTAAATGTTCACTTTGTGCTGATTTCTGTGGAACATACACTTGGGGGGTGGTGTAATACTGAGTTTCAATAAAACATTGTCACTTCTTCCAATTTAACTATAGTTCTGTAGCATAGTTTTACTATTTGAGAGTGAGTTTGATTTCATCCAAGTTTTTGTTATTTCTACAAGTATTGGTGCACCCATAAGTGTGATGCCCAGTGGAAATAAGGGATAGAGCAGGGGGAAACAATTGTTGATTAAATCTGTCCTCCTGTGGTCTATCAGGATTGCCCATTTTAACTCTTAAATATAGGGCTATCAAGTAACTATTGATACTGAGAGACAAAAATGTATCATAAGAGTTGTGGATTTATTTTTTCCTTTTTAAAAAAAATCCTTACCTTCTATCTTATAATCAATACTGGGTATTGGTTTTAAGGCAGAAGAATGGTAAGGGCTAGGCAATGGGGGTTAAGTGACTTGCCCAGGGTCACACAGCTAGGAAGTGTCTGAGACTAGATTTGAACCTAGCACCTTCCGTCTCTGGGTTTGGCTCTCAATCCACTGAGCCACCCAGCTGCCCCCCTCAAAGAATCTTTTCTTAGTTCCCTACTTACCCATTCTGGCTTCCACCTCCAGATGCTTCCCCTATGAGATTACCTTTAATTTACATTGTATGTGCAGTATTCCTTCCGACTTCTTTCAAGTGTCTATTAAAACACCACCTTCTACAGTAAGTCTTTCCCAACCCTCTTTAATTCCAGGGTCCTCCTCTTTTAATTTTTCCTATTTATCCTATACGTACTTTGTCTATATCTAGTTATTTGAATGTTGTCCTCCCCATTAGAATATAAGCTTCTTGAGAGCAGGGACAATCTTTTGCCTTTCTTTGTATCTGCTTCTATCTTGTCTGACACTGATATGTAAGTTGGTAATGTCTCACTGGGGATTCTTAGCTGGAAGGGGTACTTCCAATAAGAAAGCAGTTTTCTGTATATAATTATCTAGAAAATGAAAACACTAATGAACTCTTCCACTTCCATTTTTTTTTTATTCAAGGGAGATCGGATGTGGCATTTTGCAGTATCTGTGTTTCTTGTTGAACTCTATGGAAACAGCCTGCTCTTAACAGCTGTCTATGGACTGGTGGTGGCAGGCTCTGTTCTGGTTCTGGGAGCCATCATTGGAGATTGGGTAGACAAGAATCCAAGACTGAAAGGTTGGTATTCTTTAAACCCATCCTCTTCAATTCAAGGAGATTTTCCTGATCCTTATTTAAAATGAGGGGAGAAGAAAGGAAGTCAGTGTACCATCTAATTCGTGATGAGAAAGATTGTGCCAGGAAAAAAAGTTTTTTCTTTCTGCAAAATCTTCAACTGTTTCTTCCATAGTAGCAGTTGTGACCAAATTAGAGTATTTTTAAGTATATGAAGCACTTCAGTCCAGCAAGTATTTCTTAAGTACTTACTATATGCCCCTCGATGGCAGCATTTTCTAAGCATATATGTGTTGTGTGTGGTGGTGGTGGTAGAGTTCCTGGATCCTGGAACCTGGACCAGCAATGCCTGATACAGTTGTACTCAGGGAATAAATAAAAGACTTTAAAAATACCTCTAGTTCCTGGTAAAGTCCAAATGTTAATAATTAACATCAAGTGATATAATGTTAAACATTAGAAGCTGGCTTGACTCAGGCTTGATTTCTCTTGAAAATGCTATAGAATCCTTTTATAAGACTACTGCTGGGGATAGGATGTATAACCACCTTACAGGCAATCTGCTTTAATATGGTGGGGTTTTAGAGAATTTGAAATCTTAAAGTCCCTTATCAGTGCAAGGTTTTTTATCTGTATCTATGGAGAAACAGGCCATGTTATGCCGGAATATGTTGTTTTTGTTAGACGTTGTTATTTACACACTTTTCTCCATACTGCAAATTGGAGACTTTAGTTCAACACAGCCAAGAAATTAATCAAACGATTGAACAGTTTTAATTGTCTACTGACACAGGGCAGTGTAGATGGCCAATGCAGATAATTCAGACAAAAATTTCCTGAATTACCCACTCAATTGTAACAAAAAAGGTCCGACAAGATTGTTAGAAGTTCTAGAGGAAAGCAAAGTTAACTTTTAATTTTTCTGGGTTCCAGATCAGCTCTCTGAAGGAAAGTTCTGTGTCCTAATTTTTTATCCTAGTTATTTTGTGTGTTACAAGCTGGGTGGGTGGGGCATACTAATTTTTTGAATAACTCATAATTTTAACACTGGTAGCTATAGCCTTCTTATAGTAATAAAAAAATTGAGGAATAGGAAAAGAAGGTTTTTAAATTTATTTTTTACTTATATAACAATATATAATTTTCCAAATGCTTCCAGAAGTAATAGCCCTATGAGGTATGTGGGGCAGACATTCTCTTCATTCTTTAGATGAAAATCCTGAGGCACAGAAAGAGAAAGGGAATTGCCAAAGGTCACATAAGTAACAACGGGAAAATTGGGATTTCCAATAGATTGCAAGCTTCTTAAGGAAAAGGACTGTCTTTTGTCTTTTTTTGTACCCCCAGCCCTTGACACAGTGCTTGGCACATAACACATGCTTATTTATTTATTAGAATGTTTATTGATTGACTGAATCCAGGTTTTCTGACTCTAATCCTGGACTTCTAAGATTCTCCAAGTCTAGATTAATTCCAGATTTCTGATTCTTTCCTTTCTGACCGGCTCTACTTTTCACTGTAGGAATACTAAAATTTGAGAAAAATGTAACTAATGATTTATCAACAACAAAAATTTGTTAATAAAAGCATAAACAATTTCTATATTCTTGGCAAATTTCTCCATGTATGATTTTGTCTTGTAGGCTTTGGTTCATCATGTAGGAAACTACTAATTCTAGATGTTAGTGCAGACAGTTTCATCCAGTTTCATCTATGAATCTTAAGTAAGATATAATAGTACCAGTGGGGATTTTATTCCTCCTCGAATCAGGATATTTTAAAAAATAATAAACTGAAAGAAATTATTTCTCATGTAATCTTTTAGGAATTGGTCATTATGAGTGACCATAGTCCACCTTATCTTGTGGGTAAGTTATGTTTGATTTAGAGTATGTTGGGGGGGTGTAGGGAATAGCTGAGATGGGATTTATTTCAGTGAATTGGTAGAGTTGTTTTTTGTATGTATATAGGGATATGCTACTTTGTGCAATTATATCTTCAAGTAATTCTAACTCTAAAGTCAAACTAAACATTTTTTGTGTCTAATATGCAATCTTTTTTTCTCCTCTCTTCCTTGCTGTAGTGGCTCAGACTTCTTTGGTTGTGCAGAATGTTTCAGTCATTGTGTGTGGCATCATCCTGATGATGGTTTTCTTACATAAAATTGACCTTATGACCATGTATAATGGATGGATTCTTGTAAGTTCTCAAATACTTTAATGAAAAGATATTAACAAGTGGTTGTCATAAAAGATTTAAGCATGTTTTCTGCTTTTAGTTCTGTTCATAAGGTTTCAGCACATTGTTATTGAGATTTGTCTATTGCTTATAAGGAACTACACACACATTGGGGTTCATCAATACTATAAAGTTCAGACACATGGTATGATGAGTGGACTGAATTAAGTGATTTCTCAGGAGCCCTTCATATTGTGATTTTATGGTGGTGGCTCCACTGAGAAAAGAGGAATGGAATATGATGAAAAACAAAGTGCTTAATGTCATTTATTGAAATTAGACCATGAGGAGAGAGCACATAATTCTACATTTCTTTCTATGGGCATAAGCCTAAGACAAGGGTTAAGGAAAAGAATAAATATTTTAATTGTGCAAGACACTGGGTTAAACAATTTTACAAATATTAATTGATTTGATTCTCCCAACAATATTTAGTAGGCACTATTGTCATCTCCATTTTACAGTTGAGGAAACTGAGGCAAGTAGATTGTAAATGACTTGCTCAAGTTCACACAGCTAGTAAGTATCTGAAGCCAAATTTGAACTTGGCTCTTCCAGACTCCATGTCCAGCAGTGCTGAATCCACTGATCAGCCTTGTTGCCTCAACTATATGTAGGGAGGGCATACTCCATGAACATGTTTTTAGCTATTTTTCCTTAAGTTGTTTTTATTAACATGTCAGCATTTATTTAAATTCTGTTAAACACATGACCTAAGATGAAGAAAATGCATAAGTTTCGAAGTACTTTCTAGCCTTAGAGAACCTCTGGCTAGCACATTTTACTAATGTTTATAGAAAATAAAATGGTTTCTAGCAAATGAATGTTAAAATTTGAATTATTTAATCATATTACCAAAGAATAATGTGTAAAGTTGTTGTAAAAGAAGTTCTTTGGGATTAGAATTTTAACTCTAACTTCTTTCTTTGTGATTCTTTAGACTTCCTGTTATATCCTGATCATCAGTATTGCAAATATTGCAAATTTGGCCAGCACTGCTACTGGGATCACAATTCAGAGAGACTGGATTGTTGTTGTTGCAGGGGATGACAGAAGCAAATTAGCAGGTAAAATGTAATAGACTTTAGTTGCTTCCCCCCCCCCCCCCACACACACACACACTTTTCTCTTCACCTTCTTTAACTGGACTTGTTATCTAAGGAAATATGCTTAAGTTGGTGGTGACAAAGAAGTCTGTAGGCTTTTTTTTATGTTCAGAAACCAATAATGATAGTTGGAAAATACAGTACTTTTGTAGCCAGATTCTTAATATCAGTTTAAACCCAAACAACTATAACAAAATTGGTTTGTGCCGCAATGATAAATTTACAAACTGCTCTTAACATTATATTAAAAACTAAAAGAGATGGACAATGTCTCTTTTGTACTCTCTTGATTCTGTTGGTTTGAATTATTGTTTTTTTCTCTCATTATTGAGAACAAGTAGTTGATTGCTGTCTTCAGAGCCAGGAAGACCAGGCTTTAACTTTCACTTCTTACCCACAATGGCTGTTGTGATCCTGGGCAAACCACTTAATCTTTTACTGTTCTAGATTGGCGATGTCAAGCTCATATAGAAATTGACCCTCTATCCCCACTATACTTTGTATTTCATTAAATGTTCCCCGGTTACAATTTATCAAAGAAAGAAGTGGCAAACTGCTCTAGTATCTTTGCCAAGAAAACCCCAAATGGGGTCACAAAGAGTTGGACACAACTGAACACAAAATAACATTTTAACCTATTTCTGGTGGTACAGGAAGTGTTGTGGGCAGTCTACAGTCTACCCAAGTATCTACTCTAAACAACTTTATAGAACTACAATAAATTGGAGGGGAGGTACCAACCTACATTGATGGTTGTTCCCTATCCCAATGAAATCACAGGTCCAGTTTTTATTCTTTAGAACATGAGAGGCAGGATTGCATACTAGTCCAGGCTAGATTGCTGGACTTAGAATCAGGAAGAACTGAGTTCAGAGTTCCTCTCTTACTCTTATTGGCTATGGAACCCTTACTTCCTACTCCTTTAATTTGCCTCAGACAAATTAACTGCTAATCCACTAAATTAAAAATTGGTCACCATTGACGTTGGTGGAGGGAATTTCTGCCCCAATTGACTTAAAATAGTAAAAGATTGAAAAAAAATGATGACTAATGAATGTTATTCATTTCTAAGGACATCACACTTTCTCCAAAGACTGAACAAGGTATTTTTATTTAATACCAAAAAACTCTTATCATAATAGCTTTAATCAATACCCTTTTATTTGAGAATGTACTATCTGTAGACAGTGTTATAGTAGACATTATTTGGGATACTAAGGAAACAGACACTATATAACCCCTGCCTAAAGGAGTTTAAAATATTAATTCTAGATATGGAAAACCATATTGGTCTCAATATAAATCACCTTTCTTGCCCCTCAAACCGAGTATCCTGTAATCCATGTTCTCTTTTAGCATAAAATATAATGTTTTTCCAAAGAGCTCTCATTTCAGGGGTGTGCCTTATATTTAGAGGAAGGTAGACCAATATTTAAAAGAACTAAGAAGACTTAAAAAAACCATTGTAGAGAAAAATGAGTTAAAACACTTCTAATGAGGCTCAGAGCCGTTCATTCCACTTGGCTCTCTTTTAATCAGGAAAAAGGTTTTTGGAGATACTAACTTTGACTAGGGCTTTGCAGAAGGGATTAAGCAGGTATAGAATATTCAAGAATAAGGAAGTTGGACCATGCAAGTTGTTGGCAGTGGGTTTCCTGAGCAATATTACAGTAAATTCATAACAATAGATGACAAAAGAGGAACCATAGTTAATGGAAGACCTAAAAGGCTAAGAGACGAGTCTGGATTTGATACAGTAGGGGGACTTTAAGATTTCTTGAGTAAGGGAATATTTTTTGGTAGCAGCGTAATAACTTGAATGGTAATGCTATGGTGCCTTTAGGGACCTGTATGTACCTGCCAACAATTTAGTGCAGGAGAATGCAGCACAGAAGACTTTTACCTGTGTATCACTTAGAACTAAAGTAATGGTTTTAATTTTGTCATTAACCTTTCTTCTCACAAGCAGATTTAATACTTAGCATATCATATCTGTTTTACATATTGAACTCTAAGATAAGGCCTAGCCCTTCTGGAATGCAGGTCCCTATAGGTGTGACTCATTCTGAGCTTTGTTTTTTTCCTCTTAAAGTTCCCCTCATACTGATTTTTCTCTTTTTTAGAATTCTTCTTCTTCTTCTTCTCCTTTTTTTTTTTTTTTGTAGTCTAGTTCCTTTAGGCAATGAATAATTTTAAAAATACTTAAGTGGTTGACCATCATGTACTCAACTTCTTAAAATAACTGCTCATTAGTGCCTCCTTTTCAGGGGTTCTATGTATACACCCATATATCTGCATTTTTATTGTCTCCTAAAACAAAAATTAAATATGTTAAAGAAAATCTTTTTTTTACCATTTGCTTTTATATAAATTGATTTCTTAGCTAAAATGTTGGCATATATTTTTTCCTACTTTTCCAAAGCATAGTTTTCAAGGGTGTCTTCCTAGCCTATTTTGTCTTAAATTTCAATCTAATATCTAGTTTGATTTCTAAGTTAAAAATGATTTCATATTCAGTTAGTGACTTATAGTATGTGCTATTTTTTTCAATGAATCCTTGCTATTTTAAATTCTCATTTTACTTGTCCTTCCCTTTAAATGTAGTTAGTATTTAGTTTCAAGGATTAGATATTACAAATATAGCACAAAGCTCAGAAAATGAAATTTAGATACTATTGATAGAACTTAATTTTTTCTATTTGAAAATAATTACAAGTTTAGTAGAAGGAATAGTTGTACAGGAAACCATCAACACATAATAGTAATTAAACTGAAAATTGTTTATAATTACAAAATGAGGCAGAAAATTAACATGACCATATCTATCCAAATTAAAACCAGTCACACTTATTTTGATCTTTTAGATGAAAGGGTTTTTTGATCCAAATAATCCAGTTATTTGTTTTTATTTAACGCTTGTTTCCTGGCCATGTAAAAAATATAGAAGATGGAATCTCAATTACCACACATTTATTAAGTGATTATTATGTTTTAGGCAATTAAATCACCGTGAAAATAGCCTCATTTAAAAATCAATATTACCTTAGCTTCTCTAGGAAACATGTCAAAGTTCTTTTGTTATCAATAGGCATTGTATATTCACCAGTCTAATGGGCCCAACTAGAACGTAATTGACTAACAGAAGGAATTAGAAAAAATATTAAAGATAGTTTTTTTCTAATCATAGGCTTGGCATTTATGTAGTGCATTTCTCTAAAGGTGCTGTGAACCACATATAGAATCTTGCTAATTCTCACCCTAGCCCTGCAATATAGAAAATGACAAGAGAAGTAGGTTTCAGGCCTGGGTTTTCTTTCACGTAGAATGACTTTTTCTGTTTTGAAACTTAACAAATGTATGCATTTCCAAGTATACAAAAAAGAGACATTATAACAATTAAAAAAGCAATATTTCTACCAAAAAAGTACTTTGAAACTATTTAAAAAAATAACGTGAGATTAGGTCTATGTCTTGATGTCATACAAATGATTTTATCTGTTTCTTTTATAGATTTTTTTACAAATGTCTTTCATTAAATGATTTTTCACAGATATGAATGCTACAATAAGAAGAATCGACCAGTTAAATAATATTCTGGCCCCAATGGCTGTTGGTCAGATAATGACATTTGGCTCTCCAGTGATTGGCTGTGGGTTCATTGCTGGATGGAATTTGGTCTCCATGTGTGTGGAGTACTTCTTACTTTGGAAAGTTTATCAGAAAACTCCAGCTCTGGCTTTGAAAGCCCTTCCAAAAGCAGATGAAACCGAACTGAAACAATTGAATTTACAGAAAGGTATTCTCAAAAAAAAAAGATCAAACCTTGTATCCCTTTAATCAAACCAAATGATTTTGAACATATTCTGAGTTTCAGAAAGCATTCAAGACCTCTAAGGAGGTAGTTTGTTTAGTAGGTAGAGAGTTGGACCATAAAACTAGGAAATTCTCAGTTCAAGTCCTCCATTTGACCTATGCTAGCTTATTGTTCTCAGGTAAGTCATTTAACTTCTCATTGCCCCAGGAAAATTTGTAAGACTATGGGAGAAGGGTGCAGTTAGATAGCTCAGTGGGTAAAACTCTAGGTTTGAGATAAGAGGATCCAAGTTCAAATGTGACCTCAGATAATTCCTAGCTATATGACTCTGGACAAGTCACTTAATCCCAATTACTGCTCTTCTCTTTTAGAAGTGATAGATAGGATAGATAAGATAGAAGGTGAGGGTTTTGAGGGGGGGAAAAAGACTATAAGAGAAGGTGTACACTTGCTTTTGTAGAAGGGTATTCCTTATCCAGGATTTCTCTTTCCTAATGGTTCCTAAAAGGGGATAAAGATAGAGACTGAACCTATCAGGACCTCAAACTTAAATTTGGCACTTGAGATTAAGAATAAAACATCTTATTTAATGAGGCAAAACCCAGACTTTCTTGAATCCATTTGGGTCTTGTCAAGCATGGCTATCTCCTGACTACCTGGTGCTATAAGTAGTGAGGAAAGGAGGCTTGACCTGTGAATTTGAGATATGGGGAGGACAAAAGGGTAGAATTTTTGGGATATATTAAGGCAGACTTATTGGGGGGGGGTTGACTTGACAGCAGGAAAAAAAAGTGAAGAAGTGATAAAAAAAAAAAAGAAGCACTTTGAAGAAACCAGTGAGCTTACAAGCTTTTTAAAACACTTATTATCTAAGGAACTGTGCTAAATACTTAAGAGGCAGAGAAAGGCATGCCCTCAAGGATGTTACATTCTAATGAGGGAAACAACATGTTAAAAAAGAGAAAAGAGAGGCAGCTACTGGTGGTGCTATGCTTAGAGAGTCAGGCTTGGAGATGGGTGGTCCTGGGTTTAAATCTAGCCTCAGATGCTTCCTAGCAGTGTGACCCTGGATAAGTCACTTAAATGCTATTCCCTAGCTCTTGTCATTCTTTTGCCTTGGAACTGATATTTAGTATCACTTCTACCACAGAATTAAAAAAAGAAAGAATAAAAGAAGGAACAAATATGACTATTATTTAAGAGATATCATTAAAATGTAGGTGTTACACCTTTTTTTTTTTTTTAGAAAATTCTTTAGCAGTTCATACTATATCTTGCTTTTTGAGCAGAATGTTCAAATTATTATTGAAATAAATTACATAGTTTAATAAAATAACAGAAAATGTGATTCAAATAAAATAATAAAAGAACACATTATAGTTGGGGGAGTAGAAGAATAACGATAAGGTTTTTATGTATAGTTATAAAGTAACTTGCTGAATGGCTTGCATTGTTCTTCTAAACTAAATAGTTAAGAATCAACGTGTTTTTTTTCTTCTTGTTATTTTAAACAGATATTGAGTCAAAAGCCCAGGAGGGATCCCATCTGATGGGTGAAAAAGATCCTAAGAAGTATGAGTTTGAGAACGAAAAAGAGCCTGGTTGTGCTTCCCAGATAGCAGAACCTTTCCGTACTTTCCGTGATGGATGGATCTCATACTACAACCAATCAGTGTTTTTGGCTGGCATGGGTCTTTCTTTCCTTTATATGACTGTCCTGGGCTTTGACTGTATCACTACTGGCTACGCTTACACTCAGGGTCTGAGTGGCTCAGTACTCAGTCTTCTCATGGCAGCCTCAGCCATCACTGGTATTATGGGAACAGTGGCTTTCACCAAACTACGTCAAAGGTGTGGCCTGGTTCGAACAGGTGTGATCTCTGGAATAAGCCAGATGGCCTGTTTGACCCTGTGTGTGATCTCTGTTTTCATGCCTGGAAGTCCTTTGGATTTATCAGTTTCTCCCTTTGAAGACATCCGTACTAGATTAATTCAAAGTGAGGAATTGCGCCAAATAGTACCTACAGAAAGACCTGAAACTTCCTTCTCAACTGGAATGCACAACTTACTAAATGAGTCTTATCCTACTAAGGGATACCCAGAAATGAGTCCTAAGCCTGTGTCTTTAATCTCTGTCAGTCTGCTCTTTGCAGGGGTCATTGCTGCTAGAATTGGTAAGGAAGTTTTGTTTTGTTTTGAAATATATCTATCACTTAAAAAAAAGGCAAATGATTCAGTGATGCAAGAATAAAGAGAGTTGTTCCCTTGAATATTTTTAAAGTAGCATTTAATATTCTTAGGTAATACTAAGCATATCCAGATGTTTAGGGCTTAAGGATATTTCTGAATATTCTTAATTCTGATATGTTAATTCAGGTAGCAACAAACATATTAAGCTTTTATTTGTCTTTCCCCTCACCTATACTATTCCTTATCTTTTTTCCATTAGAATTTGTTCTTTAAGAAATCTTAATGGTTGGGAAAAAAACAGTGGGCTGTTCACTGCTCCATTACACTTTTACTTGGAAATTCAGAATTTTTGTAGCTATACAACCCAAGTCATAGATTTTTTTACTTGTATTTTTTTCTCAGTATAGTTCCATGAAAATCAGGAAGTGTTTGGTGGTGTTATTCAGAAAAAGAATAGATGATGATTGCTATCTTTTTTGTTGATTTTTTTGTTGTTTTTCATAGATTTACAGGGAAAATAAGTTCACAGAGTTAGAATTACTTACAGAGCAAATTTAAGCAGTAATTAAGTGTTAGCATGTTATTTCTAGACTTCTTCCTAGAAATGAAATTGTATTTATCTTGTGGCATTAAATGAGTGCACTAATTTATCAGACATATCAATATTCAGTCAAGGCAGACTTATTATAAAGAATCAAGCCTAGAAGTAGAGAGTTTACTAATTAAGTTATAAGGAGAACTTAAGCCCTTCATCATGAATATACAAATGCTATTATTTCTAGTAATCTTTAAGTATGATATCCCAGATTGGATTCCAGAGATTTCCTTCCACACTGTATACTATACTTGCTTAATCACTAGCAGGATAAAATTGTGTATATATTTGGTTCTTCATAAACATGTTATTTGCGTTGGTTTGAATAGCTTAAGGAATTAAGACATTAGCAAATTAAAAAAAAATCCTTCTGGGAACAAATAACTTTGGATTTAGAGTTTGAAAACAGTATAGATCATCTAACCCTATATACCCTCATTTTATAGATAAGGAAAAATAAGGAGAGCCTTTCTGTCTTGTCCAAGATTACACAGTTGGTAAACAGTAGGTCTGAGATTTGAACTTTGATCATCTGAAAATAAATTCATTTTTCTTCCTACTATATACCATAAGTGTCAGTTGCTATAAGGTTAAAGAATTTAGGCTTGTACCCTAACTGCAACCTGTGAAATGAAATGTTGGGCAAATTTTTGAACTTTCCAGAGAACTTTATGGACTTCAGTTCTTATCAACAATGAAGGATTTGAATTCAGCAACCTTCATTCTTCTTTCTAGCTTTAAATCCATGATCTTTAAGAAGGACTCACATTTATATGGCATTTAAAAACTTTGATAATTTTCCCTTACATAAAATCATGCCAGGTAGATGGAAAAATATTCTTATCTCCCTCTTTTACATGTGAATAAATTGGAGACAATAGTGTCAAATCTTTATTGTACAAATAAATGAAATTTGAAAAATGTGATCATGAATCAAATATGCAAAAAATGAAAGCATTTCAAATATTTTTTTTACTGTCATTACAGGTCTTTGGGCCTTTGATTTGACTGTGACACAGTTGCTGCAAGAAAACGTAATAGAATCGGAACGAGGCATTATAAATGGTGTACAGAATTCTATGAACTATCTTCTAGATCTTATTCATTTCATCATGGTCATCTTGGCTCCCAATCCTGAAGCTTTTGGTTTACTTGTATTGATTTCAGTCTCTTTTGTGGTAATGGGCCATATGATGTATTTCCGCTATGCCCAGAAAACTCTGGGAAATCAGCTCTTTGTTTGTTGTTCTGATACAAAAACAGTCTCCAGTGAAGCAGAAAATAATGTGTCTGTTGTATAGTGCAGTTCATTGCTGCTACCCCTGTTACGGAATTGTAGTACCAGTCCTTATTTTAGGGCACCCATAAATGGTCAAAATGTTTCTTTTGAGTTTATCACAGTAAGCCTTAAGAGGGGGTAAGCTTCAAAGAAACTAAAAATGTGTAAATATGATGTAAGGAATCTCTTTCATATCTAGAGATTAAACTCCTAGGAAAAATACCCCACCAACTGAAATTTAGGGAGTGTATTGGTATTGCTGATGGTCCTTTTTTGCCCCTTTTCTCCTAGGTTCTAGAATAGAAAAGAGATGTTTATGCTTTAATATGGTTGCTCTTTGATAGATGTCCATTGTTTATCCATTTATATGCTCTAGAATTCAGATACATTGCTTGACCTCTAAAATGGCAGTTGTACTCATTCTTCTTGAGGAAGGCTAGCCTCATGTTCCTTTTATCTTGTCATCATTTAAATAGAATTATTAAAAATAATTTCTCCTCCAACCATGAAAATTGGAGTTTGCTAGCCTGGTCTCAGTATTATCCCATTTATGGTAAGAGTTTGTGAAGCACATGGAAAGTTTTGAAATCAACTAGTATTCTCTTGCCATGGATATTTTGGTTAAACTTGGGAAAGCACCTTTATTTTTGTTATTACCATAGGGTTCAGAATAGAGCAAAGTATCATATTACACATATGTAGCATTTCATATAATGAACTAGCATATAAGCTGCAGATATAGTTATAAGATAGCATTATAACCATCTTTTCCTAAGGATGCAAGGCATGCTGAAAGTAGTCTTCATATGGCAATAATCAGATAACGTAAACTAGGAGCTAGAAAAGAACATGAAAAGGGGGTGTATCTGAATTGTACTCCTGCCACTGAATTAAATCAACTCTGCAAACTTGGATTATAAGTGTCTCAACTCTAAACAGTTCAGAATAAAGTATAAAGAACAAGGAAGTTCTTGGCAAAGTTTTTGTTTTATAAACCATCTGACTTGCTAAACAGACTTTTAGTAAGGCAGTGGTATCCTTTTTGTAACCAGAAACTATTTGTACCCTTTTATATCCAGAAACTATTTTAAACTGGTTGTATAGTAAGAATAGGTTCATAAATGTGTTCCATCTAAATGTCTTTAGAAGAAAAATGAAGAATGTTTGCATTTTGCTTTATAAGTTTTACCAGTGATTATTGAGTATGCCAGCACCAGGTTGGTACTTTGGCATTAGCCATTGATGCACTTTCATGGAGACTGCAATATGTTGCTATGAGCACTTTTCTTTTTTGTTGTTAATGCTTAATCTTTTCCTTCTTCCCTTTTCGTTTTATCTACAGTATGACCATGTGATTTACTTTGTTGTAAAGAAAATCTTTGTAATAAATATTTCTATATAAAAATGTTTCCAAAATGTTTTCCTTAAACACTTGGATAGACTGTTTGCTATAGTTTTGTTTCAACAGTTTTCACCCCCTTTATGTTGATGTGAATGGACATACAGAGGTCCTTCAGACATACTTAGATGGAGACTAGATGGTGAGGAAATATTTGATTGTATGGGCTAGTGTGATATAGTTAGGGGAGTATGATCATTTGGTGTCATCCACTAGTGAGTGACATAAAACCTTGCTTCATATTTCACTAAAAAATTTGAGGTCATTTCCCAAGACCTTACAGCTATTACTTCCTCTTAGTGTCACTCAGATGCCTTCTGCCACGATCTCCTTCCCCCTTCATGAAGAAGTGACCCATATTCATGACAAAAAAACAAAAACCCCATACCTAGACTCATCCATGCTTTTCTATATCTGATATCTGATATCTCTTTTTCCCTTTTGTGACTAAACTCCTTTTGGGAAGGATGTCTTCTACAATTAGTAGCCCCAATTAATTCTTATTTTCCTCTTAATTCTGCAGTTTGGTTTACAACCTCTTCAACTGAAACTGAATATTTAATTGCCAAATTTAATGACTTTTTCTCAGTCCTCACCCTTCTTGACCTTGCGGCTATTGACACTGTGTACCACCTCTTTCTCCCCCTTGATTCCCCTTTTCTCTAGATTTTTATGATATGCCTGGTCCTCCTGGGACAGGATTTGAGTCCTGGTTCTCTGAATCCAACATGTTTTACAATGCCACGTATAAATCTAGCTAAATTACTCTTGCAATAAATTCAAGCTAAAAGTTGCTTGTCCCCATGAAATGGAGGAATATTATTTTGCAGAAATTATTATGAATGTAGTTCATATTCCAGAAGATCTTGGATTTGGAAATAGCAACATAATTGAATAGAGCACAACATTAGAAGATACAACTTAGAATCCCAGCAATGCTACTTGCATGGGCAAGTAACTGAAACTCAGATTATCTTTAAAATGAGAGAACTAGACCTTTAAGATTCTTTCCAGAACTAAATATTATAATCTAAATTAGGGAGACAGGAGAGTGACAGGTATAGAGAGCAAAGCTGACACCTTTATAATAATCCCAAGTTTGCTTTTCCATTAATTATCTTTTTAAAGTCTCACAACTATGTGAGTAGGTAGTAGAGATGGTACCTATCAGAAATGTAGTTAAAATCTAGGTCTTCCATACTCCTCATCTGGTGTCCTATTCACTCTTCATCACATCTAGAACTTGTTTCTATTCTGCAAACAAGGAGAAAGGAGAGAAGTGGAGAAACACCATTGTGCATCCAGAATATCCTTGCTTTTCTCTGCTTTTATGTAGGTTGGACAGGATTTGATGGGGTAGGGGTGGGGGAATGGAGAGGTGACTTTAATCTATTGGCAGATATTTATACTTTGGCATTAAATTATGCAATTAATTTAAAAGGGCAATTACATAACATAGGTCGTGTAGGTGAGAACAAGTAGAAACTTGTGCTAGTTTTAAACCCTTCATTTAGCCACTAAAATGATTTTCTTAAAGTGACAATTTCACCACATCACATGCCACTCCTATCATCTCTGGGCTTCCTATCGCCTCCAGGATCAAATTCAAAATTCTCTGTTTGGAATTCAAAGTCCGGTAGAACCTACCCTTCCACCAGACTTCTTTCCAGTTTTCTTCTGGCTATTCCCTGTACAAGACATTCTATTTCTCATCTCTGACACTTGGCTTCCCTAGATTCCTTCAAGTTCCAGATAAAATCTCACCTTCTAGAGGAAACCTTTTTCAATCTATGCTAATTCTAGGGCATTTCTTCAATTGTCTATTTCCAATTTATCCTGTAGATAGCTTGTTTGTACATAATTGTTTTACATGTTGTTTTCCCTTTAGATTATAAGCTTTTTGTGGGCAAGGATTGTCCCTTGCCTCTTTTTGTATCCCTAGTACTTGTATGGTGCTTGGCACATAGGAGGCACTTAATCCTTATAGACTGACTAAAATTCTATTATAATATTACAAAATAATTTGTTAAGAGTCATCTATGAGACAATCATTTCTCTATTTGGTAACTATGATATTGATGCTAGTGAGAATTCTACTATGTATGCTTTTTTGATTCTATGAGAATAATACTATTTAGTAACATAAAACTCCACTTTATAACACCATTCAACTAGTTCACTAAGATACCGAGTTTTAACTTTTCTTTATCCAAAATGGTGACTAATATGGCCTTGGGATTTCTTTATTCCTTTCTAAACCCTTTTTGCCCTAGATAAAAGAAAATCAAGGCCTGGCTACAATGACAAGGAAATATTTTTCAGTTGAGTAATATTTTATTTTTTCCCAATTACATGTAAAAACAATTTTAAACATTGATTTTCTCATTTTGAGTTCCAAATATTCTTCCCCTCTCTCCCCTCTCATGTCACAAATAGCAAGCAATTTGAAAAAGGTTGTGTGTGTGATCATGCAAATATATTTCCATATTCATCATGTTGTGGAAGAATATACTTTTGAAAAGTGAAAAATGGCATATTTTAATTTGCATTCAGACTTTATCAATTCTTTCTCTGCAGGTGGTTAACATTTTTCATTGAGTCCTTTGGAGCTGTTTTGGATCATTACATTTGCTGCTAATAAATGTTATTCACAGTTGATCATCCTACAATATTGCTATTACTTTGTATAATGTTCTCTTTGGTCTGCTCACTTCACTTTGCATCAAGCCATATAAATTTTTTCTAGGTTTTTCTGGTCAACAAAACCTTTCTCACAAAACATCATAGAGAAAGTCAGAACTACCTTTAAGAGTTTATATTTTAAAAGTTAAATGATTTTTTTCCTTAAGTTGGGACTTGTTCCTTAAACTGTGAGTTTTCTAAGACCAAATAGGAGCCAGTATTTTATCTGAAGAATGGACAAAAGGGAGATCAAAGTACAAGTAAATAATTTTTCTACAGTACTTCAGCCTGACTTCTTTCTTTGTGAACATTTTTCTTTTCTGCATTCTATCAGGATAAATATGTTGCAAAATATATTAGTCAATCCTTAAAATAGTGCTAAGAGCTGGAGATAAAAAGAAAGAGAAAAGACAATTTCTCTTCTCAAGGTCAGAGCCTGATGGAGGAGACAGCATGCAAACGACTATTTGTAAACATGCTATATACAAGATAAATTGGAAATAATCAACAGAAGGATGATAATAGAATTAAGAAAGATCAGGAAAGGCTTCCTATTAAAGGTTGTATTTTAGATGGAACTTGAGGGAAGCCTAGAAGTTGGAAATTTTCCCTTCATGAATCTAATTGTTGTAATGACAAACAACTCAAAGAATTTAAAGACTTAATAGCAGTAGTTTTACATACCATAAATGTACAGAATGCTTCATGATTGATTAAATCATTTATTTGAAACCTCTACTGTTATGAGTTTATAATCATTTGATATTAAATCTAGTATAAGTTCCCACATAATTAAGAAGATATTAAGAAGATATTTGAATTCTATTAAATACACATTCTTGGACAGAATGATTTTTCTCAAAATAAATTTAATTTTATATCTACATCAATGAGATAACAGAATCAGTGAAGTATCAAGATCCAGAGGGATTTTCTTATACGTATAGAATTTATGAGTTTTTAAAATTATAGCTTATAGGACTTTAGAAAAGACTTGTACATTAATTCACATTAAGAGATAGGAAATCCTTTATGTCCATGTGACTTTTTTTTAAGGACTTGCCCCAATGGCTTTATGATAACAAAAACTGCTTCATTTCCTTATCCACAAAATATGAATTATGTTTCTGCTTGTATTATCTTTTTCTTCAAATGCTCAGCCACTATATCTGGTTGATTTTTTTAGGTGTATTTTGAATCTCATGTTATTTCATGCTTGACACTGAAGTTTTGTTGACACACACTACAAAAATGAGTAAATTACCCATTCTCATCCTAAACTAATTTTATCTGAAATATTAATATACAGTAGGTGAGATAATTTTGTTGGTTCAGATTACCTATTTAGTTGCTTGAATTAGTCACTTTTCTTGACTATTTTATGCTTTTGTAGTTCATGTATCCATACAAAACATATAAATCAGTCTAGAAAAAATGTTAAATTCCAAATTTCTTTTAAAATCAATAGTGCTTTTAGAGTCAGTCCATTTTCATTTAATAGACTTCTATACACTTGGAGGAAAGCTTTTAACCAAGATTATATCATCTCATGCTCCTGAAACAGATTGACATAAAAACACCTCATACCTATAGTCTCTATAGTACAAAATGAAATACATACTTCATAAGCATGCCAGGCATGTCTGTTTTACCACAAAAAGTTGTATTTTTAGGCTGGGGCCACTCTCAGTTCTCGGAATAATTTTCCTTAGGCTCGACACATAAGTCCGAAGCACAGGACCAGACTAAAAGAAATGTTTTTCCAACAGAGAATTGGTGTCTAGGGCAAGTTGCCAATATCAGAAATGTTTGTGCAGCTGCTGCTGGAGCCAGCTAAAATGAACTGCTAGTGGTTCTTAACACTGAAAATGCTCAACTCATCAGTTAACTAGTAAAGAACATTTTGAAGGGGAAAAAACACCCAAACCCATGTCTTAAATCCCTGGTCAGCAATGGCAGTGAGAGAATTGGTTATGAATATATTTATGGGAGTATGTAGACTGTGCAGGGATACCTACCATTAGGCAAAATTGTGAAGGAGGTGAATTTTTTTCTTTTGTGTTTCCTACCTTTATTTCTCTCTCCCTGTTGTGGCTTCTTTCCAGAGAGGTGGAGAAGTGTCATTCTATGGAACACTGGTCTCTTGCCTTTGGGGTAAGGGAAGAGAATGTCATTCCAGCAGACCACATTTCCTGCATGGCCTCTAGCCTCCCAGGATCATTGAATTCCATTAAATACAAGACTCCTCCCTTCCAACAAAGAAGAAAAAGGCCATCCGTCAATTCTCTAGACTGGTCTCTCCCTTAGGGGAGAAGAGTGACACACTATTTCTTCAGCTCCAAAGATCTGTCCGCTCCCCTGAACTACCTAAAAACCTTAGTGGACTCCGCTTTGAAAATAAACACCTATGAATAATAAAAATCTACCTAAATTCATTCCTCAGTGATCAACAAACTCCTCCTTGGTCATACTCTTTGTATCCCAAATATTCTGTGCCCTCTAGCTCTCATCATTCAACCTTATCCCCAACCTCCCACTACTGCCCTATTCCTCATTCTCCTTTTCCTTAACCTAATCTCCTCAATGTCCCACTAAAACTATCCACTTCTTTCATTGTGCTCTTTGAAATGCATTCTCCCTAGGAAATGACTTTGCTTTCACCTTAAATATTTTTCTTTCCCACACCTATCTTCTGGATCTCCCTGATACCTGTCAGACGCTCATGATGAAACAGCCTCCTTGGCCTTCCCTTCCATCACTGGATGTACCTCCTTCATTCTCCCTGATTCACTGGTTGAAGGAAGGGAATTAGAATACTCTTTGTTCCCAATAGCCACTTCTAGATTCTCTCTCTACTACGACCATTCAGGAACTTTTCTTTGGGTTCATTCAATCCATATATACCATCCAATCAAAATTTTGATATCTATTGTCCTGCCCTCCAGAAGACTCCTCTTTTTTTTCTCAATGAGTTTAGTGCCTGATCCTTAATTTCTTCCATAGGGGACTTCAATATTCATATTAATATTTTCTAAAACACCCTAACCCCCCCAGTTCTCCATATTAGTCATTATAGCAAGGCAATCTTTTTAAAGACTCCTTTCTGTCATCTCTGCTCTCTCATTTATCTTCAATCTCTCCTTGTCTTCTGACTATTTCTCTTCTGTCTACAACATGCCTAGGTCTCTTTCCTCTTCAAAAAGCAGTCACCTGACTCACTGATCCCTGCTAGGTATGATACCATAAATCTCCCTCTTGTGGCTACTGTCCTTGAGCAGGCTATCTCTAATAGGTGTTTTTACTTCTTTTCTTCTCACTTTCTTCTTAACTTAGAGTTTAGCTTCTGAAGTCATCTTTCAACAGAAACTGCTTATCAGAACATCATGATAAAAGAAAAAGTTTAGATATCATCCTAAAAGAAATTATCAGAGACAATTGCCCTGACATTTTCAAAGAGAGAAAAGTGGAAATTTAAAGAATCCAAAGATCACCTCCTACATTTAATCCACAACTGACAACTTCCAGGAATATTATAGCCAAATTCAAAAACTACCAGACCAAGGAAAAAATATTACAAGCTGCCAAAAAGAAGTCATTCAGATATCAGGGAACCACAGTTAGGATAACACAGGACCTGGCTACATCTACACTGAAGGACCAGAAGACATGGAACACAATATTCCAGAAAGCAAGAGAACTGGGTCTACAACCTAGAATCAACTATCCAGCAAAACTGACTATACTATTGCAGGAAATAGTATGGCCATTCAATAAAAATTGAGGACTTCTAAGCATTCATCAAGAAAAAAAACAGACTTAAGCAGAGAGTTTGCTGCCCAAACACAGAACTCAAGAGAATCACCATAAGGTAATTAAGAGAATGGGGGAGGGGGAAAATCTTTTCTTTAATGGACCCAATAAGTTCAATCAATTTGTATCCCAAGAAGAAAAGAAGATATTGGCAAATATTAAAAAATTGTTATTACCAACAGGGTAACTAGAAGAAGTTTACATAGAGGAACAGTGACAAACTGTATAGGATGAAATGTCAAGCAATAAACAAACAAACAAACAAACAAACAAATAAATAAATAAATAAATAAATATATGTATAAATATATATATATATAACTAGAGGGGGGAAGAGGGTAACATTAAGAAAAATGGGAAAACAAACAAAATGGAGCAAATTTATATTCCATAAAGAAGCACATGGGACCAAAAGGGAAGAATAATAATATAATGTAAGGGTAAAGAGGTTGGAGAGAGGAAATCTTTAATACTTAAGTGCATTGAAATCAGCTTAAAGAGGGAAGAACAATCAGATCCATTGGGGCAGAGAATTGATTCGCTCCCTATAGAGAATTAGAAGGATAACAAAAGGACTGGTGGAGAGGGAAGTAACACTAGGAAGGGAGAGAGGAGGGTGTAGCTTAAAAAGATCCTAAAGAAGAATAAGAAGGGAGAGGGGAGAAAGGGAAGTAAAATAAGGGAGGGGATTAGGGGAACTGATTAAAAACAAAAAAGTGGTATAGAAGGGAATAGTGAAAGAAGAAAGGAAAGGACAAGGAGAGAGAATCAAAATGTCTGGGAATACACAGTTGATAATTATAACTCTGAATGTGAATGGGATGAACTCACCCATAAAATGGAAACAAATAGCAGAGTGGATTAGAAACCAAAATCCTACCATATGTTGTCTACAAGAAACACACATGAGACAGGCAGACATACATAGAGTAAAAATGAAAGGATGGAGGAAAATCTATTGGGCTTCAAAAGAGAAAAAGAAAGCAGAGATTGCCATCATGATCTCTGACAGAGCCAAAGTAAAAATAATTATGGTTCAAAGAGATAAGGAACATAACTACATCTTAATAAAAGGCAGAATAAACAATGAAGAAATATCAATACTCAACATGTATGCACCAAACGATATAGCTTCCAAATTTCTAAAGGAGAAGCTAGTGGAGCTTAAGAATGAAATAGCAAAACTATACTAGGGGGCAGCTGGGTAGCTCAGTGGATTGAGAGCCAGGTCTAGAGACAGGAGGTCCTAGGTTCAAATATGACCTCAGATACTTCCCAGCTGTGTGACCCTGGGCAAGTCACATGACCCCCATTGCCTACCCTTTGCACTTTTCTGCTTTGAAGCCAATACACAGTATTGACTCCAAGGTGGAAGGTAAGAGTTTAAAAAAAATACTGATGGGGACCTCAACCTTCCCCTATCAGATCTAGATAAAGCAAACCAAATAATAAATAAGGAGATAAGAGAAGTGAATGAAACCCTAGAAAAATTAGAGTTAGTAGATATATGGAGAAAAATAAATAGGGACAAAAAGGAATATGCCTTCTTTTCAGCTGCACATGGAACATTCACAAAAATAGACCATGTTCTAGGGCATAGAAACATGGCAAACAAATGCAAAAAAGCAGAAATAATAAATGTAACCTTATCAGATCATAATGCAATAAAAATAGTTATTAGTAAGAATAGATGGAGAGGCAAACAAAAAACCAATTGGAAACAAAATAATATGATTCTCCAAAATAATTTAGTGAAAGAACAAATCATAGAAACAATAATTTCATTGAAGACAATGACAATGATGAGACTTCTTACCCAAACCTATGGGATGCATCCAAAGCAGTTCTAAGGGGAAAATTTCTATCACTGAGTGCATATATTAACAAATTAGGGAGGGCAGACATTAATGAATTGGACATGCAATTTAAAAAACTAGAAAATGAACAAATTAAAAATCCTCAGATGAAAACTAAATTAGAAATACTAAAAATCAAAGAAGAAATTAATAAAATTGAAAGTAAAAGAACTATTGAATTAATAAAATAAGGCTAGAAGCTGGTATTTTGAAAAAACAGATAAAATAGACAAAGTACTGGTAAATCTAATAAAAAAAGGAAAGAAGAAAACCAAATTAACAGTATCAAAGATGAAAAGGGAGACCTCACCTCTAATGAAGAGGAAATTAAGGCAATCATTAAAAACTATTTTGCCCAATTATATAGCAATAAATAGAGCAATCTAGGTGATATAGATGAATATTTACAAAAATATAAATTGCCTAGGTTAACAGTAGAAGAAATAGAATACTTAAATAATCCCATATCAGAAAACATAATTGAACAAGCCATCAAAGAACTCCCTATGAAAAAATACCTAGGGCCTGATGAATTCACAAGTGAATTCTATCAAACCTTCAAAGACAACTAATTCCAATACTATAGAAATTATTTGATATAATAAGCAAAGAAGGAGTCCTACCAAATTCCTTTTATGATACAAATATGATATTGATTCCAAAACCAGGTAGATCAAAAACAGAGAAAGAAAACTACATACCAATTTCCCTAATGAACATAGATGGAAAAATCTTAAATAGAACACTAGCAAAAGGACTCCAGCAGTGATCAAGAGGGTTATCCATCATGATAAGGTGAGATTTATGCCAGCAATGCAAGGATGGCTTAACATTAGGAAAACCATCCACATAATTGACCATATCAACAAGCTAACAAATAAAAATCACATGATTATCTCAATAGATGCTGAAAAAGCCTTTGACAAAATACAACACCCCTTCCTATTGAAAACACTAGAAAGTATAGGAATAGAAGGAACTTTCCTAAAAATAATAAACAGTATATATTTAAAACCATCAACAAGCATCATATGCAATGGGGATAAATTAGAAGCCTTTCCAATAAGATCAGGCATGAAATAAGGATGCCCATTATCACCTCTATTATTTAACATTGTACTAGAAACACTAGCAGTAGCAATTAGAGAAGAAAAAGAAATTGAAGGTATCAAAATAGGCAATGAGTAGACTAATCATCACTCTTTGCAGATGATATGATGATTGTTATAAACAAAAGGGGAGGATCCTAAGGAAATATAGATATACAGTGATGTGAATGTATCTATCTGTATTCCTCCTAGCTGCAGATGATGGAGTAACACCAACTCTGATCACCCTTGATAGTTGTTATAATTTCCCCTTTTTTCTAACAATTGCCCAGGGAGGACTCCGAGAGGTTAGATGGATGGTTAACCTTTCCAGGTCCAACCTGGGGTTGGATAAATTAATATAGGGCTTTTGATTTGCCTTGGATCACACTTGATATCTGACTTCGTAGACTCCCTCCCCAAGGGTTGTGATATAAAGACCACTCAGGAAGGTTGTTAAACTCTATCTAAGTCAGGGAAGGATAAGCAGGACAAAGATTGGGGATTGGAGACCCTATCAATCTATTATCTATGCCTAGTTGACAATCAGGACTGGAGGCTATTGATCTAGTAGAAGCTGGAGCTTTATTCTCTCCACTACCACTGGCCAAGCCTGGCCACAGCCAAGCCAGGGAATAGGGAATGCTATTGATGCGGCTATGTTGGTGATCTTATTTGCTCAGGTTTCTCACTACCAGTGTTTGGTGATACACTGGCTCTCACAGTCTTTCAGGAAATATTCAGATTCTTCCTACCCTCTTCTTCATAGACCTCCCTGCCTCCCTTCACCACCCACTCAGATTTCCCAGTACAGAGACTCCTGTCCAGAGGCCTCCAGAGCCCAGAGACACCTAGAGAGACCCCCTCCAAGTGGCTGTCAGGGATATTTATACTGTCAGGGCAACCAACATTTGCCCCTGCCTCACAGCACCTGGGAACATTCCGTGTCTTCCAACTGCCTTCCTGTCATTCAAGGTGACATCCATCATTTCCCAGATTATTAATATAACATGGTCTACTTAAAAAAATCCTAGAGAATCAACTAAAAAGATAGTAGAAATAATCAACAACTTTAGCAAAGTTTCAGGATACAAAATAAATGCACATAAATCATCAGCATTTCTATATATTTTCAACACATCACAGCAGCAAGAGGTAGAAAGAGAAACACCCTTTAAAATCACCCTAGACAATATAAAAGACTTAGGAATCTATCTACCAAAACAAACACAGGAATTATACAAAATAACTATAAAACACTTTCTAAACAATTAAAACTAGATCTCAACAATTGGAAAAACATTGATTACTCATAATTAGGATGAACTAAGATAATAAAAATGACAATTCTACCCAAATTAATTTACTTATTTAGTGCCATACCTATCAAACTACCAAAATTTTTTTTTTACTGAATTAGAAAAAAATATAACAAAGTTCATTTGGAAGACAAAAGATCAAGAATAACAAGGGAAATAATGAAAAAAAAAACCTGAAGGAAGGTGGCTTAGCAGTACCAGATATTAAACTGTACTATAAAGCAGTGGTCATCAAAACAATATGGTACTGGCTAAGAGACAGAAGGGAAGATCAGTGGAATAGACTTGGGGTAAGTGACATTAGCAAAACAGTGTATGATAAACCCAAAGAGCCTAACTTTTGAGACAAAAATCCACTATTTGACAAAAACTGCTGGGAAAATTGGAAAATAATATGGGAGAGATTAGGTTTAGATCAATATCTCACACCCTACACCAAGATAAATTTAGAATGGGTGAATGACTTGAATATAAAGAAGGAAACTGTAAGTAAATTAAGTGAACACAGAATAGTATACTTGTCAAATCTCTGGGAAAGGAAAGATTTTAAAACCAAGAAAGAGTTAGAAAAAAATTACAAAATGTAAAGTAAATAATTTTGATTATATTAAATTAAAAAGGTTTTGTACAAACAAAAATAATGCAACCAAAATCAGAAGGGAAACAACAAACTGGGAAAAAATCTTTATAACAAAAAACTCTGACAGAGTTCTAATTACTCAAATATACAAGGAACTAAATCAATTGTATAAAAAATCAAGCCATTCCCCAATTAATAAATGGGGAAGGGACATGAATAGACAATTTTCAGATAAATAAAAAGTATCAATAAGCACATGAGAAAGTGTTCTAAATCTCTAATAATTAGAGAAATGCAAATCAAAACAACTCTGAGGTATCACCTCATGCCTAGTAGATTGGCTAAAATGACAACAGGGGAGAGTAATGAATGTTGGAGGGCATGTGGCAAAAGTGGGACATTAATGCATTGTTGGTGGAGTTGTGAACTAATCCAACCATTCTGGATGGCAATTTGGAACTATGCCCAAAGAGCAATAAAAGAATGCCTGCCCTTTGATCCAGCCATAGCATTGCTGGGTTTGTACCCCAAAGAGATCATAGATAAAAAAGACTTGTACAAAAAATATTTATAGCTGTGCTTTTTGTGGTAGCAAAAAACTGGAAAAGGAGGGTATGCCCTTCAATTGGGGAAGGGCTGAACAAATTGTGGTATATGCTGGTGATGGAATACTATTGTGCTCAAAGGAATAATAAATTGGGGGAATTCCATGTGAACTGGAAAGACCTCTAGGAATTGATGCAGAGTGAAAGGAGCAGAGCCAGAAGAACATTGTACACAGAGACCAATACACTGTGGTAAAATTGAATGTAATGGACTTCTGTACTAGCAGCAATGCAATGACCCAGGACAATTCTGAGGGACTTATGGAAAAGAAAGCTACCCACATTCAGAGGGAGAACTACAGGAGAGGAAACACAGAAGAAAAACAACTGCTTGAACACATGGGTTGAGGCGGACTTGATTGGGGATATAGACTTGAAACGACCATTCCAATGCAACTATCAATAATATGGAAATGGGTCTTAATTGATGACACATGCTAAAACCAGTGGAAATGTGTGTTGGCTATGGGGGGGATAGAGAAGAAGAGGGGATGAAGGGGAATGTAAGAATATGAATCATGTAGCCATGGCAAATTTTTCTAAAAAATTAAGAAATTAAAAAAAAAAAAAAAAGAATCTGCTTTCACCAAAGTTACTATCTCATTTGCCAAATCTAAAGTCCTTTCCTTAGTTCTTATCCTTCTTCACCTCTCTAAAGCATCTGATACTTGGTACTCTCAGCCCTCTAGGTTTTATGGTACTATTCCTTCCTAGTATGGGAGGGAGAGAGAGAATATTTATTACATGCATTGTGTACTAGAGAAAATAAGTATATTAAAGTGGAGAACAATCTAGTAGAAGAGAAGCAAAAATCAATAATATTAAAAAGACCATTATCTCTATACAAGTAAAATGCATTGATATCAAAGGTAGGATACACAGAGACAATTTCAAGATCACAGGCCTCCCTGAAGAATAATGACAAGCCAAAAAAGCTGAATGCAAGAGTGTAAGAACCAATACAATAAAACTTTCTTGAACCCTTGAATACTGAAAATACAGCAAATGAAGCACCATTTGAAAGGATCCACAATATTTTCCTAGGGAAAAAATTGCTATCATATCATATCACTTGGAATTTTTTAAAGTACATTAAGCAATAGGAGTGAAGAGATACTCTCTTAAAATTTCCCAATTTAGGAAAATAAACAATACTTGAGACACAAATGCAGAAAAATATAAAACTGTTTTTTAGTTTAAATGCAAATGAATTAAATAATCCAATAAAATAAGTGACAGATTAGATAAAAAACAACACCCTACTACCTGTTTCTTACAAAAAGCACACATAAAAGCAAAGATGCACACAGAATTGAGAAAAAATGCTACTCTTCATCACAGAAACAATAATTATATGAAAGATAATGATAATTATTAAGGAACATACTAAATTTCTGAGATGTTTTTAAAGCAGCCCTTAAGGGAAAATTATATTCCTAAAAACATACATTAATAAAATAGAAAAGAGTAATCAACTCAAGGTACATTAAACAATTACAAATACAACAAATAAATCCAAAATAAGTACAGAAGAGGGTATATTGCAAATTAGAAGAAAAATAGATAAATTTGAAACAAAAAGACTCTACTAAGATGAAATGAAAAGTTAATTCTTTGGAGAAAAAGAAGCAAGGCTTTGTAAAAATTCAAATAACATTATTAAAAAGAAAAGAACATAAAATCTAGTCAACAAAATAGCAAATTAATAGTTAAATCACAACAATCCAAAGAAAGAAAAGGATTTATCAAAATCTATTATACACAGTCATATTCTAATAAAATGAGAACACAAAAGACATAATTACATTCTTTAAAAATTAAATTAATTTTATTACATTTTAAGTTCTGAGCTGTTGCTGTCTCATTCACTAGAGAGGCACCATTTGACAAGGCTATACAACCATATCATGCATAATTCTATTTATCAATTATTTTTCTGGAGGTGGGCATTCACAGTTTTTCTTCAGGTAATATTACTGCTCTTATATACAACTTCTTTTGGTTCTGCTCATTTTGCTTTTCATTATTTCATGGAAGACTTTCCAGGTTTTCCAAAAACTAAACTACCCATTGTTTCTTATAGCAGAGTAAGTAATTCATCATAATCACATACTGCAACTCATTTAGTCATTCCCAAAATGATAGGCATCCATCCTTTGGATTTCATGTTCTTTGCTACCATAAAGAGAGTTCATGTATATTTTAGAATATATAGGTTCTCTTCCTTTTTCCCTGATCACCTTGGGAAACAGAACTAATAGTGGTATTACTGAGTCAAAGGATAGGCACAATTTTATAACTCTTTGAGCATAATTTTGGATTGCAAAGTATTTCTCTCTTCTTCTTCTTCTTCTTCTTCTTCTTCTTCTTCTTCTTCTTCTTCTTCCAGTGTAAAAGGACTTAAGAAGTCTGAAAAATGCAATAAACAACCAGATTATTATTTATTAAACTAAATTACAGAATTAATAATTTAACAAGTATTTATGAAGCTACTACTATGTGCAAGGCACTGAGCTAGATAATAAGATTATAAAGACAAAAACTTGATAGTTTCTGTTGTGACGTAGAAGACATTTCACAGGGAAAGAGCACCTATATAGATCATCTATAAATATAGATGTAAGTATGCAACACAGATATAAGTAATATATAAAGATATGCAAAGTGTATACAAGGTAAATCCGTTTATATGTATGTATATATATATATATACACTAAATAAATATAAAATAATTTCAGAGTGAAGCTTCAGGAAAAGCTTCATGTCCTTCTGAAGGACATGGCTTTTAAGCCACGTCTTCAAGGAAGCTATTAGGTAGCACTGTCTGGGAATGCCCTTACAGGTATGGAGTTGGGAGATGCAATGATTATGGAAAATAAATTTCATTAAGTTCATTATTTCATGTAATTCTTTTCTTTTTGCCATTTGTTCTTGTAAAAGAAAAAAAACATTTCCACATCTACCCTCTACTACTATAGAAGTGGGTATAATCGGTAGAAAAGTGGAATAAATTCTGTCCACCCTGTTTCATGGTTGTTCTTCCTTCCATTTCTAATCCCTCTGTTGCCAGCTGAGAAATATAGTATTGAGTAGGTAAAGATGAAGAGAATGAATAGGTATTCTTGTGAGTCACTGAAACTTAGACTAGTACTTATGAGTATAAGGATAAAGGAAAATCTAAACAAACTTAGGGAGATAAAATTCCTTATTTTTCCACACAATTTTCCAAAGTTGGTTGAGTTGCCATCTAAAAAACTGACCCCCTCAAAAGGTCATGTCTAGCCTGACAAAGAACTCCTAAGACTTCAGCTGAAGACTCATCATTTGAGGATAATAGCTTTGCAGCTAAAAGCCTGACTGACCATTTTGACTTTAAGCCTTAGAAGGTCAGGGGCCATTCTCAACAGAACTGCAGAGTCTGAAAGTTGATTACATGTTTCCTTATAGCTTTTAGGCCATCAGGAGAAGATGTGCAGCACATAACTGAAGGGACCATCCTTCCTTCTGATTGAGCACAGCCCTAATGGTATAAACATTGCATAATAGTCAGAGGAAAAAAAGGGAAAAAACTCCAGAAACTTCTCTTTTGTTTGTTTGTTTTTTAAACCAGTTTTGTTGTTTTGTATTGTTTTGTTTTAGAAGATGAATGACCAGTACAAAATAAGGATATGATGAGAACGAGAGTAGCTTAATAATGTATATGTTTCCAAGTCAATAGTAAATTTAAATGAAACCTGCCGTGCAAATATTTCAGAGACTACAAGGAAAACATTTGGCCTCTTTTGGGGATTTGTTGGCATCCATAGTTAGCAGTTATTTCAGTTTCCAGATTGACTTCATTCCACAGAGACAGCAGTTCTTTGACTGCACAGTTTACATTGGGAAGGAATTACGATCTCTAAAGAGGAAATCTTCACCACTGTTAGCCGCTGCTTGCTTTTTGCTAGTGATCTATTAATCGAATTGGCCCCTGTGCTATCCCTGCCAGGCAGACGAACTACTTAAGATGTTATAAAAATAAAGTCAGGTGGAGTTGTCTACCAGCAACTGAATAGGTGCTTTGAACAGGAGATATTATGCCTGGAGAGGCATCCTTGGTATTGCCTTTGGTCTTTACTGCTATTGGTAAAAGATACCATCTGGCAGTTTATATAAAAGAACCTTTAAAAAATCCCACATTGGAAATTAAACACTTACAGTGGGATCATATTTGGCAAGAAGACTGTTGACTAGAAATATTTTTTGGTAGTCAAGGTGCTGAATGGACATTCTCCAGGACCCAAATGCTTTATTTTGGGCAGCTTTCAAATGTATTCAGAAATATGCATTATTGTTTACAAAGCATTTTAGAAGCCTCCATCATATAACAGAACACACTGTAGTCATATCTTATTCGTATTTCTTGTCAGGAAGAAAAACACTGTTTTTTAGGACAAAACAGGTACCCATTTCACTTAGAACATGACTTTTATAGGACAGCATAATGAGATTGTCAGACGATTATTACAAAATTATAATTCGGTTCCCCAAATTAAAAAAAAAAGAATTGGTACAAACAGGGTGCCTTCTATATTACTACCTACTACTGTTATCAATTGTCACTCAACTTTATTTCTAGATAAAATATTTCAGTTCACCCATAGGCCCTTTTTATTACTTTTAATTAGCCTGAGGCTCAATTCGATAGGTTAAGATAAAGTAGTTATTATTTGAAAGGGGATTTTGGCTTCTCACTGTGACTCTTGCCTGCATCATTCTATCCCTTTCCAAACAAAACAACTCTTTTCTCCCCTTGCTTTTTTCCATATCTAATAAGCACAATGCCTTGGACATATTAGGGACTCAAGATAGTTGTTAAATGAATGTTTGACTGGTAATTTCTAGTTTCCTTTTTGTTATAATTTAGATCATAGGGTAACTGAGTTGATAATGCCTAACTTTAGGCAGGTAGTGGTGTAGTGTATAGAGCTCTAGGCTTGTAATCACGAAAACTCATCTTTCTGAGGTCAAATCCAGTCTCAGATACTTGGTATCTATGTGACCCTAGACAAGTGTAAGAATAAAAAGGAGCCAGTAACCAATGTTTGAGAGATGGGAGATAGAGAGAGAGAGAGAGAGAGTCTATGTCTGGTGGGTCTCTCTTCCAGTTCTCCCCTGGGGCCAAATATACACTGGGAGACTTTAAGGGGGTGTTTATTCTTACACAAGTCACTTAACTCTGTTTGTCTCAGTTTCTTCCTCTGTAAAATGAACTGGAGAAGGAAATGGCAAACCTCTCCCGTATCTTTGCCAAGAAAACCTCAATTGGGGTCACAAAGAATCAAATATGACTAAACAACAATGATGATAGAGAGCTACTAAGCTTTCCTTTCTCCTTAAATAGCTAGCCAAACTAGCCTCTCTCTTACCTCTTCCTCTTTTTTAATGAAGATGTGTGACATCATTTTTGGTGGCAGCATCCCCATTTGACTTTTAATATTTTATAAACTGCAATAAATGCAGCTTTAAGAGTTACCCACTTTTTTGCTGAAGAAAAGGGTAGGGCTTGGGAAAATCTGGCTCTTTATATGTGACATTAGTTGTTCCAAAAACAAGTTGGCCATTGGTTTCTTTGTTAGCACCCCTAATGGAATTGGAAAGCAGAATGGGCACAATGATTGAACATCCATTTATTCTGCTCTGTTTTGGCCAGTGCTGAAGCACATTCTGTGGGTAGTAGAGAAAACTTGCCTGACCAGTCTTTTCTCCTCTGTTGGCAATCATGATACTTTCTACCACTTTTTCACAGGAATTAAATTTATACAGACTGTCCTTGTCAATGCACATTTCCACAGAGACATCTTTATTTGTGTGAATGCACACAGTTGGCCAGCTAAGTAGCTATGTATGTAGTATATTAAAAAAAAATTGAAGGAGTTGCCACCCTCTCTAAACACTATTTTATTTGAAGGAAATTATAATAAATCCCAATAATTATCTGTGCTTGATGTTTCCAATACCGTTTTAACTTAAAATAAAATTTTAAGCAAAAAATAAGTTATACTCTGACACTTTGATCATTCTAAATTTAAAACTTTAATCTTCAGTTTTTATAGAATCATGTAGTTATTTCATATAGTATTTTTAGAATATGAAATACTCACTTGCCTTTTTTCCATCTTTTAGAAATTTAAGTTGGTCACTGAATTCTCTAAGAATCCTACTCCAGTCTATTTAGACAGTTCTATTTTTGTCTTCTTATTTGGAATTATTTGGGTTTTGTCAGAAGAAATTTATTGCTGATAGCTTGCTTTTCCCTTTATCAACTTTCCATGTAGAATTTTATTAATTTAATTTAATTTTTAAATTTTTATTTTGAATATTTTCCCCTAGTTACATGTTTCATGTTCTTTCCCTCTCCCCCAAATCCCCCTAACTCCCCTTAGCTGACACACAATTCCACTGGGTTTTATACATGTAGAATTTTAGAAATTGGCATTCTATCTAGTCTTTCTCTGAATCCTGAAATCTTCCTTCCCCAAATCTATGGTGTTCCTTAATGACTTTGTCCAACTTTCCCTGAAATATCAAAGGATTTAGGAAGGGCTTCAGTATGTTGGATGGATGCCTTGTGGAAGATCTACTGAAGAACATGTATGAAGTCTACATAGAGTGAGAAGTTATGGATGGATTTTGATCTGCTCTTAGAGAGGGCATGCCTTCATTGAAGAAGTCAAAGATCTCATGAAAATCAATGAAATTTTTTGAAATATCAAAGTATCTACCTCCAATTACGATGTGCAATGGGCATTTCCTGAGAAAAGGTTCATGGATCATAGATTATACTGAGGGAATAAACTGAAGGAGAACTGGAAGAGAAGGGGTACAAGTTTTAAAGCACATTAAATGTTATTACACAGAGGATTTTTATATTTGAGTCTGGAGTTGATTTGGGAGTCACTGGAATTTGTTGAATAAGGAAGAGGAAAGGAATGACATTTTTAAATCTATACATTAGAAATACTAGGTTTAAAATATTTTTTACTAATTACACGTAATATTGAATTTTCACACAAGTTTTCCTAAGTTATATGATCAACCTTATCTCCTTCTCTCCATTCCTTCCTCTTCTTGGTACTGGCAGGTGATTTGATCTGGATTATGCATGTATTATCATGCAAAATTTCTTTCCATATTGTTTATTTTTGTAAGTGAATAATCTTATAAAACCCAAACCCTCAAACCCAAACCCAAATAAACAAGTGAAAAATGGTATGCTTTGATCGGCATTCTGACTCCAAAAGTTCTTTCACTGGAGGTGGATAGCATCCTTGTGATAAGTCCCTCAAAATTGTCCTAGAAAGATAAGTTTAAAGCTGGTTGGATGATAAATTGGAGTAGAGAAAGACTTGTGGCAGGGAGAACCAGCAGCCTAGAAATAAAGTGATAAGAACTTGTATCAGGGTGGTGGCATTGTCAGAGGAGAAAAGGTGATGTATATAGGAGATGCTGTGAAGAAGGAATTGACAGTACTTGGCAACAGATTGGAAATGGAGTCAGTGAGAGAGAATGAGGACCTAGGTTGCTTTCCTGGGTGACTCAGAAGAAGGTAGTATCTTTGATAGTAATGGAGAAGTTTGGAAGAGGAGAGTATTTTGAAAGAAAGATAATGAATTCCACTTTGGACAAATTAAGTTTAAGATGTTTATATGGACTATCCAGTTGAGACATCCAATACACAGTTAGAGAAGTGTTTCTGGAAGTCAGTAGAGTGGTTAGGGAATAATAGACAGATTTGAGAATTATCAGCATAATATGATGATAGAACTGATGAGATCACTAATTGAAACATTATAGAAGGAGAAAAGAAGAAGACCCAGCATAGAGACACTCACCTCTAGCTGCCATAATCCGGAACCATCCAGAAAAAGGAGAATAAAAAGCAGTGGTGAGATGGTAAGAGAGCCAGAATAGGAATAGTAGAGTCAACGAAATCTAGATAAAAGAGAGTATCAAGAAGAGAGTGGTGATGTAACTGTGTGATCTGGTGTACATAACTTCTCCGAAACTTTGTTTCCTCTTTAGTAAAATGATGATAATAACACTTGTACTACCTACTTCATTAGGTTTCTTGTAAAGATAAAGGAAAAGATGCAAATAAAGCACATTATAACTACAAAACACTATTGTAAAAGTAAAGTATATATTTATATGTAGAAAAAAGGAAGAAGGAAATTTATTTGAGCTTAATATTTGTATTTTAAAATTCTTTTTACTAATAAAAACAGAAAATAATAACTAACAGCGTTTAAAAACCATTTGTACATGGTTGTGAACAAAGATTCCTTAACAGATCTCTTTGTTCTTCCATTGATTATCTGAGTAGGTATGAAATCATTAAAAATGGACTTTCCAGTTTTGATCTCTTGGTCAACATTTGAAAATAAAGATATCTACTCTTGGAGGAAATGAAAAGTGGGAATAAAATGAATGGCTCTGTGAGAACAGGTGCTTGGTCCAAAGTTAGAGAGAAGTTCGCACCCAACATCCTTTGGATGTTGTGTATTAAAAATAATGCTTTGATTTCCATTACTTGAGTGTAGCCAGCTTTGCTAAGATAGCCTTTGGCTCTGGGGGAAATCGACAAAACTTTATTTTATCTCAGGATACCTGCATTTTTTCTATCAATGTTTTATAGAATTCAGAGTTCAGGCCCCAGGAAATGGCCTGGCAAGTCAACAGGTGCCTCATTGTCTTGGGGGCCTGGGGCACTTAGATAGTCTGGTAAGTATCTGCACAGACACTGGTTTGGTAATAAATGTCCATTTCAATTCCTCTCTCTGGGGTTTTAGAGGGAGTTTTGCTTCCTTGATTATATTTGCCAATACTCATAAAAACGAGAATGATAATGATAGATTTACTTTTATTGTAAAAGGTAATGTGGGATAGAGGCTAGAGAGTGGATTTAAGAGATAGGTTCAAGTTCTGCATCTGGCTAGTACTGTCTGAGTGACTCCAGTAAATATTTAACCTCTTGGGCAATTTTCATTTAAAAAATCCCTTGAAGCAGGAAGTTGCTGATCTTTGATAGAGAGGATTTCCTCACCAAGGACTCCCCCTAAGTTAATGAAATCATAGATTTGAACAAAAAATTTTTAAAAAAATTTAAGCCTTTACTTTTTGTCTTAGAAATGATTCTAAGGCAGAAGAGCAATAAGGGTTAAGCAATGGGGGTTAAGTGACTTGCCCAGATTTACCCAGTTATAGGGAGTGTCTAAGATCAGATTTGAACCCTAGGTCCTCCCAACCCCAGGGCATTATGCTACCCCTAAAAACAACATTTCTTAGTGAACCAGAGTCTTTCTGATACCTAAAGTGGTATCTGCACATGGTGATAAAAGAAGGACTTTAAAAACAATCTTTTGGGGGAATATTTTATAATCAATACCCACATAATCGTAATTTTTTGGTTGCCATACTTGGATTATTGATATTTCTCTGTTGCAGTGAGAGAGGGCATGTACAGGTAATAATTGCTAACACTTATGTAGTACCTACTATGTTCCAGGCACTGTGCTGAGCATTTTACAATAATTATTTAATTTGATTACTATTATTTCCCCCATTTTATAGATGAGGAAACTGAGGCAAACCTAGGTTAAGTGACTTGCCCAGGGTCATTCACTTAGCAAGCATCTAAGGCTAGATCTGAACTCAGGTCTTCCTGACTGCAGTTCCAGAGCTTTCTCTATTATACCACTTGGAAGAATGATGGACATGCAATCAGCAGGCCTGGATTAGAATCCCAATTCTTCTTCCTGGGTGACTTTGGGCAAGAACTTTCCAAGCTTTCATTTCCTTATCTTTAAAATGGGATAATAGTTCTTACCTGATGGAAAAAGGAAAGAAACAAGCATTTGTTATGTAACTACAATTGTCAGATGCTGTGCTTTATCAATATTATTTTATTTAAACCTCACAATAACCTTGGGAGGTAGATGCTGTTATTATTCCATTTTACAGTTGAGAAAACTGAGGCAGGCAGTGTTAAGTGAGGTGAACATGGTCACACTGCTAGCAAGTGTCCAAGACTAAACTTGAACTCAGGTTTTCCTGACTTTGGGCCCAATGCTCTAGCCATTTTGCCACCTTGCTATCTCTAAAGCAGCAAAACTATGTAAAGATGGCAGTGGGGTTGGGAATGGTTATATAAGCAAACAAGCTAACAGGTGAAAATGATGTGTATCCATAAGTCATCATTGAAATATAATCTATTATTATTTTTTTTAATCCAAATGTAAGAGAATGATTTAGGCAGTCCTTATATCTCTTAAAGGGAACTAAGGTAACTCATTGATTAGAGAAGGTGGCAGCCATCCTAGCCAACCAATGATAATTTTCAAAAATGTTATAGTCCTAATAATAGGGGTTCTAATAATAGTAGCCTTATAGTTCTGCTAATAAATATAGATTATATGAAAATCTTAAAATAATCTTCCTAAGGTACAAATCTGTCCATGTTATTCTTGCCTAAAAATCTTTGTTGGTTCCCTATTGAATTCCAGGAAAAAATTCAGACTCACTAATTTGACATTTAAGGCCCACCATGAACTGGTTCCAATCTACCTTTACAGCTTGATTTCATGTTGTTCTTCACCAGATCCGGGAGTCAAATTTTATAACAGACTTTTAAAAAACAGAAATGTATCTAGAGGAGTACATCCCAGATGGTAAAAAGCCTAAAGATTACTCCATGTAAGGATTTGTTGAAAAAATTTGGATGTTTAGCCTAGTGAAGGGAACACTTGGATTTGTTTTTAAGGTGGGAAGTGGAGAATGGGAAGGAAGTGGTATCTATCATCTAGGAGTTGAAGGTACATTTATATGGAAGATGGAATAGTCTTGTTCCATTTAACTTTAGAGACCAGAACTTGGATTGATAGGTATGAGCTACACATATTGGTTTAACCTTGAAATGTATGTGTATGCGTTTACTTGTTTTTCAGTCATGTCCAATTCTTTATGACTCCTTTTGGGGTTTTCTCAGTAGATATTTGAATGGTTTGCCATTTTCTTCCCTAGGTCATTTGATGGATGAAGAGGCTGAGACAAATAGGGTTTGTTCAGGTGACTTGTCCAAGGTCTCACAGCTAGTGTCTGAGGTTGTATTGAACTCCGGTCTTGGCACTCTATCCACTGTGCTACCTAGCTGTCCTTGAGATAAGCAAAAGCAGTCAGAACCATCCAAACACAAAACGGGTAGCTTTGGGAAGGAATAGATGTATTTTAATAGAGGTCTTCAAGCAAAAGCTGGATGATCACATGGATATATTGTACAGGGGAGTCTTGTTTTGATGTGGGCTGAACCAGATGGCCATTGAGATCTCTTAAACTCTGAAATTCTCTGATGTTATGGTTGTAATGCACCTGGGTTGTGGGTAAGGTTTTGTGAAAATGATTTGTTTTCTTACTTCCAGGTCACTAAATTGTTCCTTTGGTCCATAAATATCTTGGATTAGTGAACAAGCTGCATTAAGGGTCTCATTTGTTCCCAAATGACAATTTGGTTCAATTTATCCTATAACTTATTCAATTTATTCCTAAAGCTAAACCTCTCTCTAAGGAGAGGAATTTCATCTTCAGGTATTACTCAGATAATGCCAGTTAGTCAATGAGAGAGAAAAAAATGCTCCTACTCTCAAAGATCTAATACTCTCATGGAATTCAATGCCTCTACCACCTTCCTTGCTTACCTGGCTGAAGCCAACCAGACCCCATGAGGAACCCAGGCTGGAAATAATGCAAAATGCCATTTAGGAGGACATCCCCTTTTCTCCTCCTCCTCCTCCTCCTCCTCCTCCTCCTCCTCCTCCTCCTCCTCCTCCTCCTCCTCCTCCTCCTCCTCCTCCTCCTCCTCCTCCTCCTCC
>NC_058132.1:227640565-227790217 GCF_016433145.1 Gracilinanus agilis
CTTCTCCTTCTCCTTCTCCTTCTCCTTCTCCTTCTCCTTCTCCTTCTCCTTCTCCTTCTCCTTCTCCTTCTCCTTCTTCTCCTCCTCCTCCTCCTCTTCTTACTCTTCCTCCTCCTCTTCCTTCATTATCCAGGACACAAGATGGGAACAACTGATAGCCATTTTCCCTCAGATTTCCTAAAAATATCTTCTTTCCCATTCTTTGACTGGACATTGAACTTCTCATTCCCTGCCCCTATGAGAAATAACCCAGAATTCTCACTTTAATCAGCCCTTTGAGACTACTCCTCACTTCTGAGTGGTGGTAGGCTAATCACTCCTTCAGAGTAGGCATGACTGCTCCCACCTGTTTGCCTGAGCTGGGAACCACTGACTGTAATCCTTCCAGAAAGATGGAGAACTACTAGACCGTACCATCTTCTCTCCCACAGAATACTAAGATCCTTCAGGCCTTTCCATCTGTACTTCCCCTGGATTATCTAGACCCCTGGGCACTACCATCTGATCAATGTACCTAGGAAGTTGCAGGATTTCCTAGTCCAGCCTTTCTACCCACCCTGCAGTTGGACCTTCATATATATGTTGTCTCCCCTAAATAGAATGACAGCTCCTAAAGAACA
Source organism: Gracilinanus agilis (assembly GCF_016433145.1). Taxonomy (NCBI): domain Eukaryota; kingdom Metazoa; phylum Chordata; class Mammalia; order Didelphimorphia; family Didelphidae; genus Gracilinanus; species Gracilinanus agilis. The sequence goes on from NC_058132.1 coordinate 227,641,186, forward strand.
GAGACTCTCTTTTTTTTCTGTTTATAGCTTCAGTACTTAATACAGTGTTTGGCACATAGCAAGTACTCATTAATTCTATTACTCCATTTCATAAAAAACAGCATGGTCTGGCACAAAGAACTCTGGATTTGAGTCTGAAGATCTGAGCTCAAGTAAGCCTTATTTTGCTATGTACCAGCTATGAAGCCTTGGTTAAATTATTTGATTTAACTGATCCTCAATGCTGACATCTGAAAAATATAGAGGTAGTGCCTTTACTCCCTGTGTGGAGGGGGATGTTGAGATTATCAAATGAGATAAGGTAGACACAGCACTTTGAAACTTTGTAAGACACTATTTAAAGGGTTCAAGATCATGATGATGATGGTAGACTACTGACTTTGCTTTGTTGCAGAAAAGTGCCTGACCTAGTTCGGTGATAAGAGGGAGTAGAAAGAATATGGATTCTGATATGGTAGGATAAGATGTTAAGACATTATATGCATATACATATCTGTATATCAGACTAATTCAAAGTTTTGTAAACATTAAGATATTTTTGAAAACTACTAATGAATAGTCTCTCTCCATCTCTCTCTATCTCTGACTCTCCCCCTTCCTCTTTCTGTCTCTCTACAGTTTGTTTTGGAATTGGATTAAAATAATATTCAAGATGCAGCTGTTAATAACTATATAGAAAACTATTGATTCATTTTCTGGCTTCTATTCCTATCTCAGTATTTCAGTAGAAAATAATTGAATTGCTCTCTGCAAATGACGTAGTAGATAGATTTTAGAAGATACAGTGAAGTAATTCTCGGGACCCTGACTATCTTCATTGAGAAAATAGTACACAGAATCATATGAAGATTCCATACCAGGTTTCCTAGTTATTTCAAGCAATCTCTCTTCCTTAGATGTCTTGAAATTAAGGAATATGTTTAGTCATGATCTCTGTTTGTCTGTCCCTTTCTGTCTCTCTGTCTCTGACTGTTTCTCCCTCTATCTCTGTCTCTCTTGCTATTTGTCTCTGTCCTTCTGTCTGTCTTTCTCTCTATAGTCTGTTTTGGAATTGGGTTAAAAATAATGTTCAGATTGCAGCTGTTAATTATATAGAAAGCTCTTTATGGCAGCCTGCAAAATAAAGCACAGTTTTCCTTGTGTTCAAGAAGATGACTCATCAGTTGGCAAGGCTTGTTCTGTCCCCTTCTGCTCCTAGTTTTAGCCCTCTTGCCCTTTGTTGCATTTATTGTTCTCCAAGTCATCGCTGTACCACTCACCTCAATTATATCACATGGGCCATTCTCATTTACTGAAGGTTCTACTCAGACTCTGATCACACCACTGACCTTTGAAATGCTGAAAAGGCCTATGACACTTGTTCAGGATTCATTTGAGCAGCTTGGGATCTGAAATTGAGAGAGACCGGAATGCAGTCTGTCATCCCCTTATTAGATTTTCTGGTCTCTCTAGATTAATTGCTTGGGCATGGGTCACAGAAGTTGCCTAAGTAGTTGTGCTGGTGACTTCTATTTCTAGAAATTTCTCTGAGGGCTTCTTCTAGTCCCTTTAGAAGTTAGGGTTTTGTTATATGGCTTGCTACAAGGGAATATGGGGAAGTATAATGTGTCAGGGATCTAGAGTTAGAGGATGGAAATTCACATCCTGACTGTGCCACTTGTCTTGTGAATCATGGTAAGCCTTAATCTCTTTAAGACTGAGTTACTTCATTTGGAAAATGAAAAGGTGAGACTAGATGACCACGGAGGGTGCTGCTGAAAGGCAGAATTATGTCAGTCCTGGAGCTCACCCATCATCAGGTCTTTCTGTTCCTGGGGGTTCCTATTATTGGAGAATGGAGAGCTTTTCCCACAGCTTTCATTCATTTTCTTAATTGTAAAACGGAAGGGCTTGGACTAGATGACCTCTATGGTCTCTTTTAGCTGAACACCTACAATTCCAAGATCCTGGCTCTTCTACTAACTACTTATGTGACCTTAGGTCATTTGACCTTTATATGTCTCATTTTTCTTATCTATTAAGTGAGAGCATTAATCTCACTGACCTCTACAATTTCTTTTAGATCTAAAAAGAAGAGCCTGCCATCTCTTTGTTTCCCTCCTAGTTGCTCTCTTTGGATTTTTTCATCCTGCCTGGAAGCCTGTACCTTCCCTCTTCCCTTCCCTGTCAGCTTCCTTTGGTATATTGTTTTCCTCCATTTAGATTGTAAACTCTTTGAGGGCAGGAACTACCTTTCTTTTTCTTTTTTTTTAAACCCTTAACTTCTGTGTATTAGCTCATAAGTCGAAGAGTGGTAAGGGTGGGCAATGGGGGTCAAGTGACTTGCCCAGGGTCACACAGCTGGGAAGTGTCTGAGGCTGGATTTGAACCTAGGACCTCTTGTTGCTGGCCTGGCTCTCAATCCACTGAGCTACCCAGCTGCCCCACCTTTATTTTTCATATTTGTATTTCCAGCACTTAGCACAGTGCCTGGTATGTAGTAGGTGTTTAACAAGTGTTTATCCACTGATTCTGTGTGTGTGTGTGTGTGAGAGGGAGAAAAAGTTTTGATACTACTCTTTCTTTGTAGACATTCTGAACTCTAGGAATAATCAGAAAATAGCAATAATATGTTCCCATGGATTCTTGATGACTCCCCTGCTTTTAAGATTTTCCTCTACACCAGCAGTTTCAAGCCTCTGAAATTTTAGTTCCCCTTTTTAAGATAAACAGGGAGAAAGGGAAAAACTGAGAGTACATAGCTGGAAATATATCTGCCTCATTTTCTTCCTAACTCTCCTTCATATCCATAAACAAACAAACCAAAGAAATCATGAGTTTTGAAGTGGAAATGTGGTGGGCTGGAGGGTCTAGAAACACAGAATGTGGACTGTCTAGATGCCCGTTCAGTTTGACCAGTCGAAAAGGATATATCTTGAACACTTAAGTTTGTCCCTCCTAGAAACGTCAAGATGAAATGTGATTACTACTGTTAGAACATACTAAGACTGGTTATGCTCAAACAATCTTGGAAAAGAAATGTTCATCATTACGAAATAGAAAAGCAGTTAAAATTAATCTACTTCTCAGATTTTCTGCTTACAAATTCATTTTGTTCTGTCCTGAAAGGGACAAGTATCCAGTTATTTGAGTATCATATGAAGAAACAAGTAGCTCTTATGTGTTAACCTACCAACCACATTAATAGAAAGTATGTAGTTGTTATTTCAAAGCAATCCTCTGAGTAATGTTTATATTCACATCCTCATTTTATAAATGGGGAAACCCCAGACAATGCCTGAAAACATGGGACCCTATTAGCCTGGTTAGATCCTGGTATCAAACAGCTACTTTTAAGAAATCTAAACGCAATCATTCTTAACAAGGCATATTAGATAAAGGGCCTGGCAGGAAGTCTCTTTTATTACTGCCTGCTAAGAACCCTGGGCAGTCAGGAATGCTTTTGGAGAGAGCAAATGGGAATAATTTGTAATTTCTGACTCGGGAGCAGATCAAAGCCATGAAATGCTGTCTTCAAACCTCATTAACATGATATTTTAAGTTAGAAATAGGAAAGATTCAGTTGTCATTATACCATAATTCTAATATGTTTTGACTCAGTACAGTTTCAGATGTTTTAAATGTAGCTGTGGCCCCACAACAGAGGAAATATTTCTCAGGTATGGGCTGTGCCCTTGGCTCTTGCTAGGGGAAGCCACAGAGATGTTAGAGGTACTAAAGCCACTAGATATATTGGGAAAATAGCTCCCCTTCCTCTCATCTCCATGCACCACCTTCCTGCCCCTAGATATCAGCAGGACAGGAAGTACTGATCCAAAAGAAGGCACAGTACACTTCCTGACTTCTGCTGCTGCTGCTTCCTGATCCAGCTGTGTCCTAGGAAGAAGCAGTCACTGCTTTGTAAGAAAGCTTCCTGTGGTATAACCACCCAGCCCGCTGAGGAAGGGGGAGAGGGAAGAGGAGGAATGGGTGTGAATGGCATTAGAAAAGTGGGAGAAAAATCTCATCTTTCCTTGTAGTCATCCTTAGCGTGGAGCACCCCATATAATCTGGCTCCAACCTATATTCCGCTTTTATTTCCCATTATACCGGCAGGATCACTCATGCCGACAATTGCAGGCTGTAGACATTTGCACAGGCTGTTCTCATGCCTGTGATACCTGCCCCACTAATCCCATCTTGATAACTTAAAATCAATGGCTCTGGGTTTGAATCCAAGCCCTGCCACTTACTAATTATATAGCCTTGGATAAATTAATTCACCTCCATAGGTTTCTATTTCCTCTATTGTAATATGGAGAGACTTGGACTAGATGACCTCTGTGGTGTCCCTGTTGGCTCAAAACCTACCATTCCAAGACTTTGGTTCTTCTAGTTACTACTTGTATGACCTCAGACAGGTCATTTGACCTTTATAGGTCTCATTTTTCTTATCTGTAAAATGAGAAGATCGGTCTTGCTGACCTCTGCAGTCTCTTCTAGTTCTAAAGCAATGATACTATTGCCTCATGCTTTCCATTTTCCCCTTTAAGGTCCAGCTCAGTCTCCACCTTCTTTATGAAGCCTATCCAAAGTCTTCCAGTGGAAAATGGTGTCTCCTATTTAACATGTCTTTAAGTACTTCCTCTACGCTATTTCCTAGGCATATGCTGGAACCTAGCACAATGCTTTGCACATTGTAGCTATTTAATAAATGTTTGTTGAATTACATTGAGTTGAATTAACTTGCTTGTTCCTTGGTGTGCTGTGTATCTCTCATTCCTTATTTTTACTTCTGAAATGAAATTAGATTTCTGGGTATGGTATAGCTGATGGAAAATTTGTTCCCTTACTGAAATGGACTGTTCTTTTTTGGAATGGGTCAAACAGGACCCACTTAAGGGCTAGTTCTTCACCAGACATGCTCTGCCCCTCTAGGGATCAGTGTGACTTTGGATGACTTTGATGTGTTTTTCTTTCTCACCAGTCACTTAGGCTTAACTTAATAAAAACTCAAAATCACAGGCTGCTCATTTATCTACAATAAGGAAAAAAGAAACAGAGAGCAAAAGAAATAGAGGCTCCATGGGTTAGCCATCACCTGATGAGGCGAGAGAAGCAGCTTAAAGTAGTTCTCAACCCAGATCATTATTCTAGAATCCTATTGACCCAAACAATTCCCATTTCCAGTTGTTAAGGTGTATTATAATCAGACTTCCTGTGTGAAATGGGAAATAGTCAAAGGATGTTTTGCATTTTTAAAAAAAATCTAGGATGAGTTAATTATTTCAGTACAATTGTGTAGAGGACTTCTTCAGGTAATTGAAAAGATGACTGCTATTTGTTTGTGGGATGTGAGCCTACACTGTTTGGGATATAGTATGTTCCCAGCTTTGGGGCATGCATCCTTTCATTTTTTTTTAAACCCTTACCTTCCATCTTGGAATCAATACTATGTATTAGTTCCAAGGCAGAAGAGTGGTAAGGGCTAGGCAATGGGGGTTAAGTGACTTGTCCAGGGTCACACAGCTGGGAAGTGTCTGAGGTAGATTTGAACCTAGGACCTCCCATCTCTGGGCTTGGCTCTCAATCCAAAGAGCTGCCCAGCTGCCCCCTCTCCTTTCATTTTTAGACTCCTCCTTGGCTTCCTTTATAGTCTCAGTTAATATACCATCTCCTAATAGAAACCTTTCCTGAACCCCCTAGTTGCTAGACAACACTCACTCTTGTTTATATCCTGAATCTCTCCCAACAGAATATGAGTACTCAAAGGAATTAACTATTTTACATTAAAAAATAGGAACTATTTTTTATTTTGTCAAAGTGTCCTTAGTACCACATCTTACAGTTGTTTAATAAAGAAATGCTTTGTGGATTGGGTTGGTTTGGAATGAAACAAAAAAGAGAGAGTGTTTTTTTATTATTCACAGACTTTTCTAGGATGTCACTGTGGGAGCTGAGAGATAAGCCAGTAGAGCCCATGTGGAGGGTTGGGTTGAATAGCCATCCGCCATTAGTAGACTGTTTTATTATTGCTCATTACTTAGTTAAACATCTCTTAGGTTTCATCATAGCTAATTCCTTCATTCCCTACAGAGAACATTGCATGACAACATCCTATCACTGTGACTCAGCACTTTCCGTGTGTCTGCCATATACCACTGAAGTCATAAGAACAGTTTTGCTAGGACAGTGATGAAGTCAGAGATAGGACCAGTTAGGAGCACATGTCTGACTAATCTCGTGCCTGCTGAAAGTCAGGAGCATAGCAGGAGCTCAGATCAAAGGCCCAACTCATACATGGTATCTAATTACCTTTTTTTTCATTCTTATGACAAATGAAAGAAAGATTTCAGAAGCCATCAGGGTGGAGAAAGGTTTAACCATTTCTAATAACTCTCAGTTCCCTGAACTCCAGCCTCTGTGCTCCCAGGCCTGGAATGTTCTCTTTCCTCATTCCTTCCAGGTACCATGTTGAATTGCATTGAGTTAAATTAACTTGTTTGTTCCTTTGTGTCTCATTCCTTAGGTTTACTTCTGAAATGAAATTAGATTTCCAAATTCCAGCTATGCACCACATCTTTCAGGAGGCCTTTTCTGATTCTCCCAGGTTTTGGTGTTATTCCTGCCTCTAAAAATGCAAACAATTACTGTGTATACATTTTCCTTCCCTGACCTTAATATATTTTTATTTATTTCATTAAATATTTCTCAATTACATATTAAAAAAATTTAGCATTCCTTTAAAAAAATTTTGAGTTCCCAATTCTTTCTTTCTTTCCTATCCTTCCTTATCCACTTCTTGAGAAGGCAAGTAATTTGATATCCATTATACTTGGGAAGTGTATAAATGAAGATTTTGAACCCTTGGACTTCATCCCCCAGAAGTCCCTAAGTATTTCCCAAAATTCCCAGGGTCACACAACTAGGAAGTATCTGAAGACAGATTTGTAACCAGGACCTCCTATCTCCAAGTCTGGCTCTCCATCCACTGAGTCATGTAGCAGTCACCCTTCATTTACTTTCATAAAGTGTTTTGATGACTCAGGATTTGTCTCTTAGATAATATGCATTTATTGATAGCTAACTTTGTGTCATACACTCCAGCTAAGTGCCAAGAGCCCAGTGACATAATGAGATAATCATTTCCTTCATGGAACTTCTGTTCAACTGAAGGGATAGAGTATGCCAGATAAATAAAGACTGGCTACATTAAAAATGCATATGCAAATGGTGACAAAATTAGTTACTCTGATCCAGACACTGATCTGCTAAGACTAAAATTAATATGCAAAAGCAAAGTATAATATTTATAAAGTTTATTAATAATAAATAAAGTAAGACAGCTATCTAACCCAGCCCCATCTCAAGAACAAAAGAGGAAGAGAGACAGAGCCTCAGAACTTATAGAAATGTGACCATACAATCTTCAGATACTTCCTAGCTGTGTGACCCTGGGCAAGTCACTTAACTCCCATTGCCTAGCCCTTACTGCTCTTCTGCCTTGGAACCAAAACACGGTTTTGATTCTAAGACAAAAGATAAGGGTTTAAAAAAGAAAGAAAGAAGGTAAATGAAAAACCTGAGGGATTCATTGTAGATGGAAGCATTTTTTTTACTTTATTTTCTTTTCATTTTTGTCTGTGTTTTCTTTTGCAACATGGCTAATATGGAAATATGTTTTGCATGACTTCACACCTATAATTTATATCAAATTGCCTCCTCAAGGAAAGGGAGAGGAAATATATGAGGAGAGAGAACTTGGAACTAAAAATTTAAAAAAAATTAAAAATCCTTATCTTCTGTCTTTGAATTGATACTAAGGGCTGGTTCCAAGGCAGAACAGGGGTAAGGGAGGGGAAATTGAGTTTAAGTGACTTGCCCTGGGCCGTCCAGCTGGGAAGTATATGAGGCCAAATCTGAATCCAGATCCTCCTGACTCCAGGTCTGGTGCTCTCTATCCATTGTGCTACTTAGTTGCACCTAAGAAAATGTTAAAATAAATTTTTATGTGTAATTGAAAAAATAAAATGAAATTATCAACAAGAAAGTAAATAAGGATAACACTTTCCATCTAATGGGAATTGTGTGGATCCTAAGAGAGAATGGAAGTGAAAGCCCTTAATAAACCATAAAATGCTAGATGGATGTTGGAGATTATTATTCATTTATAATAAAAGAATTGATTTTTAAGAGGGGAACTAGAAGAAGCAAAGTCTCTTTGTAGCCACACAATAATACTTGTTTTTCTCAAAGCAAAAAGACTATTTAGTCAGGAGACTGACTCTCTCAGGCCTCTATTAACTTGGTGCCTTTTGTGGGTCGAATGGAATGAACACATATAACATTAAAACCTTAGAAGGCTTGCAAATTCCTAGACTGAAATGTAAGGCAAAGTTCAACTCTTGCCTCCCTCTCTTTATTGGCAAGCACTGTGTGTTTTTATCCAACCACAGATGCTGGTTCTGCCAAGGACAGTAGTTGAAGTGTTTCTTTCTTTAAATCTGGATTAAGCTGCAGGGCTTTCCTTTGAAAAGAGAAATCTTATCAGGCATATGGGAAAAGAAAATAAAAACCCATGTCATAGCTGAGGTTCTTAAACAATTTACTGTATTGACATTTATTTATGACATGAAAAGAACGACTGAAACACTTGAATAAGGGAGTGTCCTGATTTTTTCCTTCCTTTTAAATATATTTTTATTTCTTTAAGTATTTTCCAGTTACATGTAAAAAAAAATTTTAACAGAATTTTAAGTTCCAAATTGTCTCATTCTCTCATGCCCTTCACCCTTTGAGAAGGCAAGCAATTTTATATCAATTATGTATATATGAAGTCCAGTACATATTTCTGTATTAGCCACATTGTAAAAGAAAACACAGACCAGAAAACCCCAAGAAAAATGAAGGAAAAAAATAATATTTCATTCTGTTTTTGGAAGAACATCTCATTTAATGGAATTTCTGTTTGAGACTACCTTTGGAGAGGCACTGGTATAGGGAAAATATCAAGTCCTTTAATACCTAGGTCTGTCTCAACATTCAACATTTCCTAGCTTTCCAAGGAAGAAAGTATTTAATCTCATTGAGTCTTGCTTTGATTAGGTATTAAAATCATTAGATTTAAAGATGGAAGATAACTTGTAGGTCATTTAGTTCAAGTCCCTCAATTAGAGATGAGGAAAATGATATGGGAAGAGACCTGAGAGACTTTTGTTGTTCTGTCAAGGGGATCAGTGACACAGAGAGTGGCTAAAAACTCTGGAGCAAAGTGAGAATAGAGTCTGAAAATCTAAGTATTCAAAGACATAATCAATATTGGTATTTATCAGATATGATATAATTTATGTTCAGTTCAGGTATTGCCTGTCATAAATCATATACTGTGGAAGAGACTTAGAGGTCATTTAGTTCAACTCCCTCAGTTACAGATGAAGAAAGTTGTGAGAAGTTAAGTGATTTGCCCAAGGACATACAAGCCAAGCCTAGAGATGGGAGGTCCTAGGTTCAAATCTGGCCTCAGACACTTCCCAGCTGTGTGACCCTGGGCAAGTCACTTGACCCCCATTGCCTAGCCCTTACCACTCTTCTGCCTTAGAACCAATCAACACACAGTATTGATTCTAAGATGGAAGGTAAGGGTTTAAAAGCAAACAAACAGACAAACAAACAAACAAAACTGGTCCCTTTAGGTCTAAACTTGAAAAGCATAGATTAATTCATCACAGGTACAGTAGCACCCGTAACTCTGAGTTCAGGTTAAGAGACATAGTTGACAATCAATCATGCAGTAGCAATTCCACCTCATAGCCAGACTCAGGAATAACCAGGTGGGAACCTTCTGACTCACATGAATTGGGAGACTCCCATCTCAGCTGTGCTGAGATTGTCCTCTCGACTTTTTCCAGATAAGACCCTTCACCTGTCATGATTCAGGATGACACTTCTGAGCAACTTGAGAGTTTTTCTCTTGTGGTGGATGACTGACTCGATGATCCATCAGGCATCTATGCTGAAATTCAGAACTCAGAATAATATTAGTTACAGTCCCAAGAGCTTTTACTTCAAATAGCAAAATTTCACTAATCATAAAACAAGTGATGACTCAAGTCTAGTCAGCATGCTAGCTCAAAAATACTGTATTTGATGGGAGTTAAGGAGGGCCTCCACAGTGTGGAGAGTGTGGAATATTAGCTCTCCTTCAAGAACTATATTGGCTGTAGTTTTAACCAAATCTTCTATTGCCATAAGAGCCCTGTGCTGGCCTCATATCCAGGTTATAGAGATAGTATCTTGTATAGGTGGAAATTGTCTCCATGTTTCCATGCCAAGATTTGGAATGCCAAAGCTTCCAGGGTGTTCCCCCCTTTTACCACCAGAAAAAGGTGGAATGAGGGTACATGGTTGGGTGGCCTACAGTGGGGGCAGGGAAAGAAAGGCAGACTTCAATTCCATGCTTATAAGTGAAAACTAACCACATCTTGGTATCTCAGAAAATATAGCAATATTTGACTCATATTAATATGTTGAAGTTGCATCTTTAAACCACCTTATACATTAAAAAAATTTAAGATGACAATACTTTTCACAAAGAAGAGTTAAGTATCGGGTAAATTAAACTACAAATTGCATTTTTTCCCTTCACTCTGAATACCTATTTTTTTTCTCATTCTGGGATTACTTCCAAACTAGCTTTTCTTCATTGCACTAAAACAATGGGGTAATCAATCTTCAAGAGTACAGAATTTAACTCTTATCTTACTTAATACAGCTACTACAGAGTAGTACCTCAAAATTTCACTATGACTCTCTCTAATAACAACATGTTCAGAATTGAAATGACAGAGAAACTTGCAGAATTTTTTTATAACCTGTTTCCACTAAAAACCAAAAGTGAGAATTAGTTTTGCACACTGGGACAATTCCTTTTTAAGAATTAAACTTCATTAATCTTTCTTATCATATTAGTCTTTCACTGCAATTTTTTAACAGTCTTTCTGTTTGTTGTATTTTCCATATTAGAAGTCTTTCAAGGTAACAAAATCCTACAAATAACATTAAACAGGACATAAGACAAAAATTTTTCTACATCTTAACAAAGTACATACTTGCTAGCCTTAACTTTTTCAATTTGCAATAATGAAAAGAACTAAATTTAGCTAAAATAAATTATCAGCTGAATTAGACAAGAATTAAGTTTGACTGCAAGGAGTAGAGCTGGTCCTCCACCTTGTGGCTTTCTACCTGCAAAATCATTCTTTTAACTGAGGCCGGATTATTTGTGGCTCCTCTTTTAGCAGTTTCTAATGGCCGAAATCTGGTTGAAGGACTTTATCATCATTTCCTTTCTAAGTGCTGTAGTAGACAGGGAGATGGATACAGCAGCAGCTTGCCAAGGTCTCAAAGATGGGAAATAGGGGAAGGAGAGAGAAGAAAAGCCCAGGCACAGCAAGAGCATGAGAATTGCCAGGCCCCAAAATGGGCACAGTGGCAGTCTGCCTTGGTCCTGGGCACAGCAGCAGAGTGAGTCTTGCTGAGACACCAAATACAGATTCCAGTAGGGTGTCCGCCTTAGGAGGGAGCTGGAGACGAAGACAAAGTACTCTACCTCGGGCACCAAAAATGACGTGGGGATGGGGGGAGGGGTGCGAGACGAAGGTCTTGTCCAAAGATTTGGGAAGCACTCAGATCATCTCCATGGCGAAGGAATAAGCTGAATTGAGAGAGGGAGTGGAATGGCCCTGGTAATGGGGTGGGGTGGTGATGGAAAGGCCCCAAAAAGGTTTTCAGGAATGCTTTTTATCTTGATTAAATACTAAGGAAGGCATCTTTTGATTGGGCACTTGTTGCCTTGCTGTTCCCAAGAAACTGATGAAATTTACCCATAATTCAACTTGGTTTCTGTGACCTTACACATAGTTCACCCAGTTTCCTAACTGGGGATGAAAACCACTATGCAAACGAGATCCTAATGATATGCTAAATACCCTGTGGTAACTTCAATTTCCTTTGGCCTGATTCTGTACAGACTCCAAAGGAGGGAAAATCTCTAATTTTCTGGGTCTGTGCTGATTGTCCAGTTACAGAGCTCCTGCCTACATCCGTACAGCAACCTGTCAGTATCCATGCACCATCCTCCCTGAATGGCAACCCACATCAGTATTGCTAGGTCAAAGAGTATGCACACAGTTTTATAGCCCTTTGGGCATGGTTCCAAATTGTTTTCTGGAATGTTTGAACTAGTTCATAACTTCATAAACCATTTATTAGTGTACCTATTTTCCCTCCAGCACTTGTCATTTCTGATAGATGGGAGGTGGTAGACTAGAGTTATTTTAAATTGTATTTCTCTAGTCCATAGTAATTTAGAGCAATTTTTCCTTATGACTATCCATAGCTTTAATTACTTCTGAATACTACCTGTTCATATCCTTTGACTCTTATGTGGGGAATGACTCTTATTTTTATTAATTTGACTCAGTTCCACATATTTCTGAGAAATGAGGTCTTTATAAAAAAAACCTTGAAGGAGGATCAGTGGAATAGACTTGGGGTAAGTGACGTCAGCAAGACAGTCTATGATAAACCCAAAGAGCCCAACTTTTGAGACAAAAATCTACTATTTGACAAAAATGCTGGGAAAATTGGAAAACAATATGGGAGAGATTAGGTTTAGATTAACATCTCACACCCTACATACACCAAGATAAATTCAGAATGGGTGATTGACTTGAATATAAAGAAGGAAACTGTAAGTAAATTAAGTGAACACAGATAAGTATACTTGTCAGATCTCTGGGAAAGGAAAGATTTTAAAACCAAGAAAGAGTTAGAAAAAATGACAAAATGTAAAATAAATAATTTTGATTATATAAAATTTAAAAAAAATTGTACAAACAAAAATAATGCAACCAAAATCAGAAGGAAAACAACAAACTGGGAAAAAATCTTTATAACAAAAAACTCTGACAGGGGTCTAATTACACAAATATACCAGGAACTAAATCAATTGTATAAAAAATCAAGCCATTCCCCAATTGATAAATGGACAAGGGACAATTTTAAGATAAAGAAATCAAAAGTATCAATAAGCACATGAGAAAGTGTTCTAAATCTCTAATAATTAGAGAAATGCAAATCAAAACAACTCTGAGGTAACACCTCACACCCAGCAGATTGGCTAAAATGATAGCAGGGGAGAGTAATAAATGTTGGAGTGGATGTGGCAAAATTGGGACATTAATGCATTGCTGGTGGAGTTGTGAACTGATCCAAACATTCTGGATTTCAATTTAGAATTATGCCCAAAGAGTGCTAAAAGACTGCTTGCCCTTTGATATAGCCATACCATTGCTGGGTTTGTACCCCAAAAAGATCATAGATAAACAGACTTGTACAAAAATATGTATAGCCACACTTTTCGTGGTGGCAAAAAAACTGGAAAATGAAGGTATGCCCTTCAATTGGGGAAGGGCTGAACAAATTGTGGTATATGCTAGTGATGGAATACTACTGTGCTCAAAGGAATAATAAATTGGAGGAATTCCATGTGAACTGGAAAGACCTCTAGGAATTGATGCAGAGTGAAAGGAGCAGAGCCAGAAGAACATTGTACACAGAGACCAATACACTGTGATAAAATCTAAAGTAATGGACTTCTGTACTGGCAGCAATGCAATGACCCAGGACAATTCTGAGGGATTTATGGAAAAGAACGCTACCCACATTCAGAGGGAGAACTATAGGAGTGAAAACACAGAAGAAAAACAACTGCTTGAACACATGGGTTGAGGCAGACATGATTGGGGATGCAGACTCAAAACAACCACACCAATGCAACTATCAATAATATGGAAATAGGTCTTGATCTATGACACATGTTAAAACCAGTGGAAATGCATGCTGACTATGAAGGGGAAAGTAAGAACATGAATCATGTAACCATGAAAATTTTTCTAAAAAATAAAAATTAAAAAAATTTTAAAAGAAAACTTTGATATAAAATTTTTTGATATTAGCTAATTATCTTTGGTACCTTTAAGTAAAATGTAGTTTCCCTGATTGTTTTTTAAAATAAGTCTATTTTTGCTTTTGCTTTATATGAGATCACGGTTACTACCCTGCCTTTTTTTTTACTTCAGCTGAAGCATAATAGATTCTGCTCCATCCCTTTCTTTTAACTCTGTGTGTATCTTTCTTTTTCAAGTGTATTTTTTGTCAACAACTCATTGTGTATTCTGGTTTCATTTCTATTCTGCTCTCTGCTTCCATTTTATGAGTGAGCTTATCCTATTCTCATCCATAGTTATAATTATTAACTTCCCACTATCTTATTTTCCAAATCTCTTTTTTTTTCTGTCCCTGCTCAAGTCTATTTTGCTTCTAATCACTACCTCTCTAAATTCACCCTCCCTTTTACTGCTGTCTCCATAACTCTTATTTCCTTCCCTTTCCATTTCCTTATTGATTCAGATAGATTTCTAAACCTGACCATGTATATATAATCTTCCCTCTTTGAACCAATACCAATGAGAATGAGACTTCAAGCATTGCCTGCTACCCTCCTCTCAATTTTCCTTTCTAATATAAAAAGTCTTCCTTGCATGTTTCTTTCATGTGAGAAAAATTTCGATATCTGAGAGTCAAGCAATACTTCTGTATACTAGTCTATTTGTAGTGTGACTAAAGTGAAGTATAAATGAAAAATGAAACAGATGGATAATTGCGTTGAATTCGTACTGACCAAAAGACCTGTTCATATCTTTTGACTCTCAATTGGGGAATGGCTCTTATTTTTATAAATTTGATTCAGTTCCCTATATATTTGAGAAATAATGCTTTTATCAAAAAAATTTGATCTAAAACTTTTTGATATTATCACATTGTCTTTGGTAGCTTTTAAAAAATGTAGTTTCCCTGATTGTCTCTTTTAAATAGGTCTGGTTTTGCTTTTGCTTTGTCTGAGATAATGATTACTACTCCTGCCTTTTTATATAGTAAGGTATAGGAAAATCCCAACTGTGAACTTGTTTTCTAGTTACTTGTTTCTTTTCTTTAAAATGAAACAGAGAATAGGTTTCTACATTCCTTCAACAATCCATCTGAGTTAGAAGTCTTTTTAGATGAGTTTTAATTAATGAAGGTTTTGTGTATAATTTTTGTAAAATCCAAGATTAAAAATTTTTTGAGAGAAATTTCAGGAAAAGAAGCTTGCTAACTCCCTGAATCAAGAAAATGAACTGTTTGGAGAAAGTGCCATAAAGAAATCCACTCTGCATCAGAAAATCCAGAATGAACTTTTGGATGTAATTTATTGAACTGAAGGGGGTTGAACACATTTATTCTGATTGTAAACTCTTATGCGAAAGGAGACTGCCTCCTGATTGGCTTTTTGTCAATGCACCTAGCAAATATTGAACACTGAATCATTCTCCTTGCTCTCTGTACCTACCTAGGCAGAGATTCTCCATTTTCTCTAGTTCTTTTACCAACCTGTATCTCTAACCTATTGATTGAGATTGACGTCAAGGAGGACCATGCTATTATTGATAACAATGTTGGCTGGCAGACCATCTGGCCAATGCTCCATGGCATTTCTTATGTTACAGATTAAACATCATCCAAAGCTGTTGGACCTTCTCACAATGCCAGGGGTTCTTCACTGGATTATTCTGTTCTTTCCCAATGCTACCAAGAGTTTTTTCACCCAAGTTTTTCTTTTTCTAATTCTTATGTGTAGAGCACTGATTCCCAACTCATCTTCTATCCCTTGTCTCTTAGATTATTTGCTCTGTCCCAGTTTAGGAAGTGAAAAAAGTTTCTAGGTATGCTATATCATTAGATGGAGAAAGATCAGGTATAAGGCAGGGGTAAAGAGCTTCCTTCTTTTAGACTATGGGAAAAGAGGTCAGATAGATACAGTCATTTAAGAATTCAAGACAAGGAAGAAAGTACCCAAGAAGGCATTGATTGAGACTTTTTATGTTCTCTATTTAGAAGTTTTTAATGGTCACCAATTGTTAGGAAAGTATAGAGAAATCAAGAACAAATCCTTAATCAAGTGATAAAACATTCTCAGTGAGTAGCTAGTAAACCAAAAAGGAAAGAATTAAAATAATCTTGTAGTGGTTAGCATGGAGATGTAGCACAAACCTGTTCATTTGCTTGCATTGCTTTAATTTCTTTTTCTCACTTTTCTTCCCATTTTTCTTTGACCAGTATTTGATTTTTTAAATTCTTTTTTGAGTTCTTCCAGTGCCTGAGACCAATTCCCATTTTTCTTTGAAGTTTTGCATGTGGTTGCTTTGCTTTCACTGATCCCTATTGAATCTGTGCATTGCTCTTTGTCTCCATAAAACTTTCCAAAGGTTAAGGGTTTCTTTTGCTCATTTTCCCAGCCTTTTTTGCCTGTATACTGGGAGTTCTGAAAACTACCAGTTTGGTCTTCTTTGCTGATGACTTTAAGGATTCAATACTTTGAGATATTTCTACCTGGGGCTAGGGGCTTAAACACAGGTTTGAAAGGATCAAGCCCTAGGGACTTTAGGGTTTCACTGTTGGCTGCTGTCAGGGCTTGGGATTTCAAGGGGTGTATATGGAATACTTTGCTTTTGGCTTAGGCTGGGCCCCAAGATCCCAAAGTTGGCCTATGCTCAGGCTTGGAACCTGGTGCAGTAGGTAGGGGGTGGTCAGCCTGTACTCGTCTATTTGCCATTTTACTTCTGGTTCCCCTATAACCTGGGAAAATTGACTCTGCCCACATTTCAAGTTGTTTACTGCAGGAAAGGCCCCTGACTCTGTATTCTTGTTGATTCTGTGACTACAGTCATTTTAAAGCACATTTTAAGGTTGGTTTAGAAGAATTCTTGGAGTAGTTCTGGCTTTTGCTTCTAGTAAGGCACCATCTTGGCTTTACCTCTTCTTTGGATATGAATTGTTTCTTTTGGCTGCTTATATTTTTTCCTCATTCTGGGAGCTCTTAAATTTAGATATATTTGTCATTATGGGAATTATTTCAGAGAGTAATCTGTGGATTCTTTCATTTGTCTATTTTACCATTTGTTCAAGAATATCAGGACATTTTTCTTTGATAATTTCTTGTAATATAATGTCTAGGATTTTTTTTAATTTTAGCTTTCAGGTAGTCCAATAATTCTCAGAATTTCTCTCCTGGATCTATTTTCCAATGAGATATAGTTCATGTTTTCTCCTATTTTTTCATTCTTTTGATTTTGTTTTATTGTTTCTTGAGGTCTCATGAAGTCATTAATTTCTACTTGCTCAATTTTAATTTTTAAGAAATTAATTTCTCTGAGAGCTTTTAAACCTCCTTTTCTATTTGGTCAATTCAAATTTTTTAAGAAATTCTTTTCTTCTTTGGATTTTTATACCTCTTTTTTCTTTTGGTCAGTTCTGCTTTGCATTGCTTTCATTTCTCTTCCCCATTTTTTTCTCTGCTTCTCTTAGTTGATTTTGAAATCTTCTTTGAGCTCTTCCAGAGCCTAAGACCAATTCATATTTTTCTTTGAAGCTTTGTGTGTAGTTGCTTTGCTGTCACTGTACCCTACTGATTCTGTGCCTTGCTCTTCTTTGTTCCCATAAAAATTTTTTTTGATGTTTGTTCATTTTCCCAGCTTTTTTTTTAATTTACTTTTTTCTTAAAAGTGAGCTCTGTTCTCAGAGTACAAGGATACTTTCTTAAAACTCAGTTTTTCCTTGCTGCTACTCTTACTTCTATTTTTTCTGGATTTCTACAAATTTCAGTTCCTCCAAGTTGGTATTGTGGCTTATGGGCCAGGAGCTCTGAATGCCACCTCTCACTGTTGATTCAATTTACCCCTGGGACTACTGATGGCTGGCAGAGCTTGGAGCATTGCGAATGATTTTGTGCTGTGGTTTGGGACCTATCCTTCAGCCTTGGCAGAAGTTTGGGATCCCATCTTGGGCTTATACAGCTCAGGAGTGCTGCAGACTGCTTTGTATTGGGGTTCATGTACTCACTGCAGGCTTAGACAAAAGTTCTGGGCCTTCCTTTTGGCTTGTACCGTATAGACAGGGTCTCATGGTCTTAAAGTTGGTTTGGTTCCAGGTTCAGAACCTGGAACAGTAGATGTGGAGTGAGTGGGTGGGGTGTTTCCCCGGTACTTCTTGGAACAGCCTTGATGCAGTCTGCATAGCCTTGCTGTGGGCTATACTCCTCTCTCTCACCCCAGTGAACCAGAAACTCTCTGTTTACCTTTCAAGTTGTTTTCTGCAGGAAAGTTGCTTCACTCCATCCTCTTTCTGGTGCTTTCACTCCAGTATTCATTTTGAAACATTATTTTAAGGTTGGTTGGAAAGGATTCTCAGAGTGGTTCGTGCTTTCTCTTGTTTCTACTCTGCCATCTTGGCTTTGCTCCTGGAAGGAACCACATTCATTGATGCTTAATGAAACAACGAAATTATCCACTGCTGCTTGCAGAATCTTCTTGCACGATTACATAAGAAATGAAGATATCTAAAATTCAGGAGTGAGAGATATTCCAGATATAACTCAACACATAAAAATATATGGAGGATTATCTGGAAAGGTCAAATAGGTTGTCCACATTATAGAGTGGTACACAAATTCCTTATTAGAAGTTGCCAAACTTGATAGAATGAGTTGATAGCCCAGTTGTCTTGACAAAAAATGGAAAAATTAAGCATAAAACTGTTGACTCTGGTATTTGGTTGATTTATACTTTTGTCATGTTGAGCAATGATAGATCAAAATTAGTAAGTATTTTATTTATTTAAAACATTTTTTAATGTTTTGGAAACTTGCAGTTGAATAAAAGTAGGTCTGCTAGTAGATGAGGAAATTTTAAAGCTTTTTTTTGGTCTAATTTCTCTTCCCTCTATTTTTACGGATGAGGAATCTAAAGCCTGAAGAAGTTGACTTGTCCAATATCATGCAGAAATTCACTAGCAAAAGGGGGATAATTATAATTTTGGATTAATAATGGAAATTAGAGATATTTCTAATATATACCTAACCATTTGTGATTGACATCAATGAAGTCCTATGTCCTTCTACAGAAAACCATCATTGCCATCATTGATGACAGAACAAAGGCCATCTGTCTCCTGCTCCTGGTTTCTTTCTTATATTCCTGGTTATCAGAATCATCCATAGCTTTTGAGATAGCCATATTTTCCCCTTCAATGTATTGTAATTCTTCTTGACAAGAATTCTCAGCTTTCTCCTCTGAGGGGACACTCAGGCCATTTGCTGAGTCATAGGGAGAGTGATGTGCTCAGCATTAAGATTCCTTGCCATGTGGCTCTCATGTAGTTTCAGATCCCCAGAGACAGTCTGTTGATTTCCTGTTGCAAACAGATGCAAAAAAAAAAAAAAAAGAAATCAGGGAAACAGGGAAGCAACACCTCTTAGGACAGTTTCTCTTGGTGTTGATCTATTAACATTCTGTTGTTATTTTCTACCTGTTATATGTGTGTATATTTTGTTTGTGTTCTTTTTTCCCCTGTAGTCTCAGATTCTCTACACAAGCTGTGACAAGAAAATGGATTCCAAGTTATGATGATCATTGATACCTGTTATCTACTAGCTGTGGAATGTCAGGTCCTGGAGAGAAGGCAGTCTTTAGTGGTGCCTAGCCGAAGAGTCTTACCCACAGAAGACATTTGAGAAATAACTTGTTAAATTAAACTACCTGTTGATATTGATGATTGCTTGGTTGGTAGACTCACTGTTAAGAAAAAAATTCACATTTTGATCATTGATTTGTATGTGAGTGTGGAGAGAAGGGGTTGAAAATTAATTTCTTTGAATATGAAGCTCCCAAACCACACAAAACCACTTTGATAGATCCATGTTCTTATCATTGTTGGCATTTCTTGTACCTAGACAGGTCAACAACCTATCTACCCTTTCTCATCATGTGTGATTATTGTCTATGCTCTAACCTCAATTCAAACCCATGTATCCAAAGAAGATTTATCCAACTTGTTAGAGCCTTACTTCAGGTTTCTAAATATGTCATGTATAGTAGTGCTACACTCAGGCTATCCATTCATTTAGGTGGTGGAGTCAGAAAGACTTGAGTTTAAATATAGCCTCAGGAAATGTGAGGGGGTAAAGGGAAGGTAGGTAGAAGGAAGGATGGATGGGATAAAGGAGAGAGGAAGGTAGAGGAAGGGAAAGGAAGGTAGCAGTCCCCAGCCCAGGTGGGGGAAATTGACCAGAGCCCTTTGGGGTTCAAATAAAAGATCAGAGAGCAACTTAGGGTTTAGAATAGCTAGGTTTTATTTAGATTGGGAAAGGGAAAAGGTTAGGTAGGGAAAAAGGGTCTAGAGCAGGGGTTAGCAACCTTTTTGGCCGTGAGAGCCATAAATGCCACATTTTTTAAAATGTAATTTCATGAGAGCCATACAGTGCTCACAGTGTGCGCTCCTGTAACAGCACCTGAAAAAAAAATTGACTTTATGGCTCCTGCAGAAAGAGCCATACGTTGCCAACCCCTGCTCTAGAGAGTCCAGGATCAGAGAGAGTCAGCCAGCCTCCTGGCTTGAGAGAGGAGAGTGACTCCTGAGTAGCTAGAACCAGAAAAGGCGCCAAACTCTCTCTTTTATACTTTCTCCATACCTCCCACAAAGGAAGTGGGAGGTGTCAGGGGAAGTTGTAGCAGGGAGCCCTGGGAGTTGTAGTCTTCCAGGGCTTACAACAATTCCAAACTGCACAGAACTTACTACCAATGTGACCCTTGCAAGTCACTTAACCTCTCTACTTGCATCAGTTCCTCATGGGTAAAATGTAGGTAGTAATAGGACCTACCTTCCAGGATTTCTTTGAGGATAAAACTAAATAAAATTTATAAAGCATTGAAAATAGTATAAAAATGCTAGTTATCTTTAATTATTATCCATTTATTATCCTTCACGTGAGATATGATATATTATAAACAAACAAATAAATAAACAAATAAATAAATAAGTAAATGGGTGTGTGTGTATATATATACATATATATGAAATTCTCATCTTCTTTTCAAGTTAAAAATGCTCTTGGTAGTATCCTTTCTGACATATCACATGTAAGTCATTTTAGATAATATACTGAAAGTATTTATTTCTGGTGCCATTCCTACCAAGCTTGTTGACACTGTTCTCTGAACTGTCTTTAATTTATATTCTCTGGAGATTATGGTGTTTCAGGATGCTTAGCTATCATTTCCTATTAACCAATGAAACAGATGGGAAACTTAAAAAACGAAAATTCTCTCCCCGTACTGGAAAGCCTCAGGGATATGGGCTCCATCCTGTTCTATTGAATTTATTTATTATTGATTTAGCCTTAAGTCTTGTTTATCAAATTTATGCATGACAGAATCACTGTTAAATGAGGAAATTGAACTAGATGATCTCTATGGTCCCTTCCAATTCTAAATTCTATGATCCTATGAGAATTGGGCTAAATCTGATAAAATGGAATTAATTGGAGATAAATATAAAAACCTACATAAAATGCTTTTAATGAGTTTATTCATATAGAATGGTGGAGGCATGACTAGAGAGAAGTTCATGAGAAGATCTAGGAGTTTTAGCTGACTATAAGCTCAGTATGACTCAGCAGTGGCTGATTTAAAAATGAAAAGGCTAATTCAGTGTTATGCTGGATATTAATAGAATCATAATGTTGAGTAAGGGAGGTGATTGCCCTATCTTACTTTGTGCTAGATAAACAACATCTCTAGTATTGTACTCAATTCTGGCCACATTTTAGGAAAGATGTTGAAGCTCAACCGAAGGAGCGGGGCTGGATTGGTGAAGAGACTCAAAACTGTATTATAAGAGTCCTGAAGACAATGAGGATGTTTATCTTGGAGAATCTAAGACACAGGAGAAACACAATAGCCATCTTTAAGTGTTTGGGAAGTTATCCTGAGAGAGAAGGATTATATTTTTGCATAGGCAAGATTCAGGGACAAATTTCAGCTGCTTTACCAACTAGAGATTCTAGGAATGGAATAGAATATATTGATAGATGATGACTTTCTTATCACTTGATGTCTTCAAGCCAGAGCTGGATGACCATTCATTGGGGATAATTGTAATGGGGATTCATTAAGTTATGATCCATGCTAACCCCAAATTTTAGGATTCTAGTAGTTTTTCGTTATAACTCTATTCCTGAGACTTATCGTACAAATAGTACATTGATATTCTATACTTAAAATATTTTAATAATTCCATCTAGCATATGTATAGGACAGGTAATATTTAAAAATACTTGAATTCTATTCCATAGTTTAACTTATTTATGTGTGTTATACATTTCTGACAAGAAACCATTTAACCTTTCCTTGAATACCTCTAGTAAAGAAGAATCCATTTTCTTGCAAGGCAGCCTATTCCACTTCCAGACTGCCCTAAGTATTAAAAAGTCTTTCTTTATGCCTATTCCATATCTGTAACTTCAGTACATTGTTTCTTGTTCTACCTTCTAGACTCAAGCAGAACAAGTTTAATTCCTTTTCTACTTGAGAAAAGTAGAACATTTTTCTTTTGAAAAGTAGAACATCTTTCCTACTTGAGAAAAGTTAGCACATATTGTCCTTACGTTTTCTTTTTTCCCCTAGACTAAACATCCCCACTTCCTTTATCGAAAACCACTGTGGTACAGCGGTTAAAGCATCAGAGTTAGAATTGGAAAGACTTAGAGTTAAATTCCATCTATTTTCTAACTATATGATCATGAGAAACTTTTCAACCTCAGTTTCCTTATCTCTAAAATTAAGATAACATCTGTAGCATTTATTTAATAGGGTTCCTGTGAGGAAAAAATAAAGAAAAAATATACATAATATGCTTTACAAACCTAGAAGTGCTATTTATGTGCCAGCATGAACTGATTTTCCTGATTTTCATGTGAAATTGTTTGGGTCTCTCTCCTCTGTTTGCATTCTAAGTTACATGAGATATATTTGCACCATGATCTTTCCAGTCCTGAATTATATATCTCTTAATGCATCCTAGGACCACATTACCTTGTCAGCTTGTATTGAACATATAGTTTCCTCCAAATCCCCAGATCTGTTCCAACAAGTATTTTTTTATTATCAGTGCTTCCTTTATTGTGTACTCATTAAGTTGATTTTTGGAAGCCAAATACAATTCTTTACACTGATATTTATCAAATTTTATCTTATTAGACATGGCCTTTCATTTTAACTTGTTGATCTTTTTCAGAACTTGTTGTTTCAGCTTCATGTCATCATCTACAATTTGGATAAGTATATCACTAATGCTTTCCTCCAAATCATCAATAAAATTGTTTAATAGCACAAGGCCAATGAAGTATGTTTGTATTGGATACTTTCTCATTGATATGATCCATTAATGACAACTCAAACTAATTAGAGCTTTGATTATGTGACAACATTGCACATTAGCAGAGAGAATTGGCTACTTTTAAATCTCCTAGGAAAGCACTATTAACTTACCCTCCATAAAATCATATTTTATGTTAATTGAAGGGGCTAAAGTTACTTTGCCAAGAGAACCCAAATTAATACTATAAGTAGATCTTTAAGGGGCTTAAAGGGCCAAACTGTTTTTAGACATTTTAGAGACATTTACCAACATACAAATTAGAGAATCTATTTAGTTTAATCTATCTGCATAGTATTGGCAGGGATAGTCCTGGTTTGCTTATTTGTTTGTTTGTTTGTTTGTTTTTTAGAGTTCTAAGTCAAACATAGACCAGAGACAAGGAAAATCAACCGATACAGACACAGACAAAGACATAGACACATACAGACAGAATGTCCTTTCCGATATTTTCCAACTAATATATTAACTTGGGTATAATTTTTATATTTCAGGTAAAAGAGTTCAAAATATAACAAAGCTTGTCTTAATACAAATGGGAAAGGTCAATTTGAATTAGTAAAAATATCTGATTTCATGAACTATATTAAAGAAAATGAAATTTTTATTACTTTCAAAGAAGTTGTGATGAGCATAAGATTAACAAAGTATGCTGAACAGAGACCCTGCATTAACCAACATACATCAATAGTTTATAATTAGCATTACAAGGTACTATTTTGAATAGAGTTAATTTCTGCTTACACTATAATTATATTGCTTGCACACAAAAAGATTTCAGGTAAAGTGCTTCGAAACAGTCCAATTACATAAGAAAATAACATTCTTAAACTTTTATGAACAGTCAGTTTGCTTGGCAAACCCTTTCTTCACCGACAGTGCAAAAGCCAATTGTGATCTAAATTTTAATCAAATTACCATAAATTCTGAATGAGTAACTAAAATTAATGAAACTATACTATAACAACAACAAAGAAATAAATAGAAAAGTATTACAAATGTATGAGTTTTGGTGGGGAGGGCGTGTAAAGATTTGGCTTTATTGTTATAGAGAAATCATAGGGCTGTAGGTTTCTTCCCAGTTCAAAACCTGAAACTGGTCATTGACATCAATAGGTTTTTTTAAAAAATATTTAATCTTTATTTTATTTTGATAAAAAATTTCCACATAAGTTTTCCAAAATTATGTGATTCATGTTGTCTTCCTCTCTTCTTCCTTCCCTCCTCCTAGAGTTGACAAGCAGTTCAATCTGGGTTATACATGTACTATCACACAAAACATATTTCCATATAATTCATTTTTGTAAGTGAATAATCTTATAAAACCAAAACCCCCAAACATATACTCAAATGATAAATCATATGTTTTCATCTGCATTTCTACTCCAACAGCTCTATCTTTAGATATAGATATATATGAATTCCTTTAAAGAAGTGAAAAATAGTTGAGTTTTTAAAAAATAAGGTATTTCCCAATTCAAATATAATTTGAGGGTATCAGGGTTAATAAAGTTTGGATTTTGTTCTGAAGATAATACAATTCTGGTAAGTTTTTAGTCAAACTACAGGATTCTCTTCAGAGTCAGCATTTCTGTTAAATAAATTCTTTACTCTGCAATTTTGAAGTAAGATTGCTATGACATGTGACTGATTAAATAACCTGGTACGTTGACCTGAGACAACAAGAAATGAAAAAGTAACATTTTCCAATCATGTGATTGGGGGTTTTTGGGGAAAAAAGCAACAACAACAGAGGAAATCTTTTATTGTTTATCATAAACAGGTATGAATTACATTCTTAAAATGAAAAGGAATAGGGGAATAGGAAAGAAATCCTACCTTAAATAAGGAAAATAGGCAATGGAAAAGCAGTTTTGTGTAAAAGATTGTGAATGCAGGTTTGTAAATAGAAATTAGGATTGGTAATATTGAGGAAAACAGGTTTCTATATTATCTATAAATTTAATTGAGCTTCATTTTCCCATATTGCAAAATAACAATAGTTATATATATACACATATATATATTTATATATTATCTACCTCACAGGGTTATAGTATAAAAATACTTTGTAAACTTTAATTCACTTTATAAAGATGTTATGTTATTTATGTGAACATGTGTATAAACGTATAACTGTATATATATATATATAGTGTACATATTTATATATATATATCTTATTTTTGATAAAAGTTATTTTATTGATTTCTTGCAATTAAATATTGTCAACAAGCATCACTTCCATTCATTCACCATTAAAAATAAAAGGATAGGAGCAGCAAGGTGGTATAGTGGATAAAGAGCCAGACTTGGATTCAGATCTGACCTCAGACACTTCCCATATGATCCTGGGTAACTCACTTAACCCTGAATGCCTACCCTTTGGCACTCTTATGCTTTAGAATCCACACTTAGTATCAATTCTAAAATAGAAGATAGCAGTTAAAAAACCCAGAGACAATTATTTGGATATTTTTAACATGATATATAACATTTTAATATAGCAAAGACAAAAATTAAAACTAATGATCTTAATTAGTTATATAAAATAATATTTTAAAGCAGAACTAATAATTTAATTCCTTTGTAAAGTTTAAATTTAGACATTTCTTTTGATAGTCTTAAAGTTACCATACTTGTGATATATTTAGGATCATATAGGCAGGCATGTAATTGACATTTCTTATTTGAATGAATAAATTTTGCACAAGATATATGGAATTAATGCATGAGAGTATGCATCTTTCCAAGTTAAGGCCACCTTGGGCTCCTGTATTTATAGCAGGGTGGGGTGGAGTCAAGATGATGGCTTAGAAGCAGCAAAAGCTAAAACCTCTCTGACAATACTTCCAAACCATCTTTAAAGAGTCTAAAAATGATAAGAGTCACAAACCAACAGCAAGACAGAGTTAGGGGCCTTTCCCACTGAACACAACTTGAAAGATACATAGATTGAGTTTATTTTCATGGGATAAGGGAGAATTTGAAGCAAAACTGTACTCAGACGAGTGCTGGCCTCCTCCACCTCCCCCACCTAGTGTTCCACAACTGGGCATAATCTAACTTCAGGATCCTAGAACAGGAGTTACACCAACAAAGGAACACCTCAGACCCAGCCCTTGAAGTTCCAGCAATAGTACCAGCCCATAGTGAGGTCTGGAAGTCTATAGTCCTGGGCCCTTTCAAGTCTCCTCTGCTGTGAAAACCTAGCCCCAGAGGAAAATAGCTCATAGTGCTCAGTTTTGCAGGCCAGAAGTAGAGGAAAAGAATCAGCAAGCAGCTTTCAGAATTCCCAGTCCAAAGGCAAAAAAAAAAAAAACTGGGAAAATGAGCAAACAGCAAAAGAAACACTTAATGCTCAAAAATTTTAATAGGGAACAAGAACAAGGCACAGAACCAAGAGGGGATGATGAGATCCAAGCAATGGCATGCAAAACTTCCAAAAAAATGGAAATTGATCTCAAGCTTTGGAAGATCTCAAAAAGGAATTCAAAAATCAAATAATAAAGATAGAAGAAAACTGAGAAAAAGAAAGAAAATAGCAACTCAAAAATAGCAACTTGAAAAGCAAAATTGGATGACTGGAAAAAGGCACAAAAATCCAAAGAAGAAAAGAGTTTCATAAAAAACAGAATTGACCTTCTGAAAAAAAAAGAGACAAAAAATCCAGTGAAAAAAAGTATGCCATGAAAAGTATAATGAACCAGATGAAAAAGGAAGATTGAAAGGTCATGGAAGAAATTCAGTCTTTAAAATTAGAATTGGGCAAATAGAAGATAATGACTTCACAATAAAACAAAAATCAAAAGAATGAAAAAATAGAAGAAAATATAAAATATTTAATTGGAAAAGTAACTGACCTGGAAAATAGATCCAAGAGAGACAATTTAAGAATTATTAGACTACGTGAACATCATACCAACAAAAGTCCTACACATCATATTACAAGAAATTATCCAAGAAAACTGCCCTGATATTCTTAAATAAGAGAGTAAAATAGAAATAGAAAGAATCTACAGATCACGGCCTGTAATAAATTCCTAAATGACAAATCCCAGGAATATTACAGCCAAATTCAAGAGCTCCAAGGCCAAGGAGATAATACTGCAAGTATCCAGAAATAAAAAATTCATGGAGCCCCAGTCAGGATTACATAAGATCTGGTGGCTTCTACACTGAAGGATCAGAAGGCTTGGAATACGATCTTCTGGAAAGCAAGGGAACTGGATTTACAAACAAGAATCACCTACCCATTAAAACTGACTATATTCTTTCAGGAGAAAGTGTGGTCATTTAATAAAGTAGATTTCCAAGCATTCCTGAAGAAAAGACCAGACTTAAATAGAAAATCTGATGTCTAAATACAAAATTCAAGAAAAACATAAAAAGGTAAATAAGAGAAAAAATGTAATGTGGTCAAATTGTTTATATTCCTATATAGAAAGATGATATCTATAACTTAAAAATTGTTATCATCATGATAGTAGTTAAAAAAATATCCATACACAGAGGATGCAGTAGTAAGTTGTTTAGGACAATATGTAAAAAAAAAAACAAAACAAAAACTAGGGCTGAAAAAGAGGATTGTACTAAGAGAAATGGGAAGAGAGAAATAAAATGGGATAAATTATATCACATAAAGAGTTGTGAGGGAGAAGGAAAATACTATTACAATGAAGGGGAGGATGAAAGTAACGATGGATAATACTTAAACTTCACTCTCATTGAAATTGGCTCAGAGAGGGAAGAACAGCCATATTCATTGGGGTATTGAATCTTCTCTTACCCTGAAGAGAAGTAGAAGGGGAATTAGAACGGGGGCAGTGGGGAGGGGAATAACATAAGGGAGGGAGAAGTGATTGAGGGTGATTAATAACTCTATAGAGAAGTAGGAGGGAAATAATAAGGGTGGTGGTAGGAAGGAGAGTAATATAAGGGAAGGGGAAGGGGAGGAATGAATAAAAGCAAAACACTGCTGTGGAAGAAAAGAGTAAAAGGAGAAAGAGCAGGATTAAAAGAGAAAATCAAGATTACACAGATGGTAATCATAACTGAATGTAAATGGAATAAACTCACACATAAAATGGAAGCAGATAGCAGAGAGGATTAAAAACCAGAATCCTACCATATGCTGTTTACAAGAAACAGATTTGAGGCAGATAGACAAACACAGAGTAACAGTAACAAGCTGGAGCAGAATCTATTGGACTTCAACTGAGACAAAAAAAACCAAGAGTAGCAATCATAATCTAAGACAAAGTTAAAGCAAAAATAGATTTGAATAAAAGAGATAAGGAAGGCAATTACATCTTGATAAAAGATAGTATAGACAATGAAGAAATATCAATACTGTGAAGGGTTAAATTTTTGGGGGCAGGAGTTTGATCAAAAGCCAGTGCTCAGTTTATTTTTATTTTATTTTTTTTTAACCCTTGTACTTCGGTGTATTGTCTCATAGGTGGAAGATTGGTAAGGGTGGGCAATGAGGGTCAAGTGACTTGCCCAGGGTCACACAGCTGGGAAGTGGCTGAGGCCGGGTTTGAACCTAGGACCTCCTGTCTCTAGGCCTGACTCTCACTCCACTGAGCTACCCAGCTGCCCCCTCAGTGCTCAGTTTATTAAATGGAAAATACTTAGTTTATTATTAGGAAATATTGGTAGGAAATAGAAAGGAGGAAAGTGAAGCAATCTTATAATAGATTATAACTATACCCAAGATCCCAAACCTAACTACATTCCTCTAAAAAACCCTACATCTATCTGCCTCAGAGGGCAATATCTTCTGTTAGGCCAAAGCCCTTGCCTACCCTCCTTTTCTCTCTACCTGATAATATAACCAGTATCTAGCTACCTTATCTACCCAAATTAACTGATAATCAATAAGGCTGTTTAAGCCTTAAATCTGTTTCTCAGTCTCCTCACAGTCCCAGAGAGAGCAACACACACACACACTCTTCTCTCTAGGAGACCTAGAGACCAAAAAACCCTTTCCAGTGGTCTGCAACTTATAGACCATACTCAGCCACACCCTTCTAACTGTCACCAACTACCAAATGGCACAGCAGGGGGTCTCTAATTGCCAACCTGCATAGCAGGGGGTCTCTTACTAAAATATTATTACTACTTTTCTTCTTAAATATAAAAAGTAGAAATTAATAAAAACTATTTTAACAGTATTTAACATATATGCATCAAATGGGATAACATTGAAATTTTTAAAGAAGATGCTAAAGGAACTTAAGAAGGAAATAGATAGTAAAACTATACTAACCTTTCCCTGTCAGAACTAGGTAAATTGAACCAAAAAAAAACCATATATGAAAGTAGGAAAGGAAGTGAATTAAATTTTACAAGTTAGATTCAATGGATATGTGGAGAAAATTGAAAAAAGATAAAATGGACTATATGTTCTTTTCAGCAGCACATGGTACTTATACAAAGATTGACATCTACTAGGGCATACATCTTCACAACCAAATGCAGAAAAGCAGAAATAATCAATGCAACTTTTTCAGGTCATAATGCAATAAAAATTATAATCAATAAGGGTTCATGGAAAGGCAAATTAAAAATTAATTGGAAACTAAATCATCTAATTCTTTAAAATGGGTGGGTGGGTCAAAGAATAAATCATAGAAATAGTCACTAATTTCATTAAAGAAAATGACAATGAAGAAATTTTATAGGATATAGCCAAAGTAGCACTTAGGGGACATTTTACATCCCTAAATGCTTATCTCAGTAAAATAGTGAAAAAGCAGATCAATGAATTGAGCATGCAAATTAAAAAAAAAACTAGAAAAGAAGAAATTAAAAATCCCCAGTTAAAGACTAAATTGGAAATTCTAAAAATCAAAGAAGAAATTAATTGAAAGTAAAAGAATTATTGAATTAATTAATAAGACTAGGAGCTTGTTCTATGGGGAAAAACAAGTAAAATAGACAAATTATTGGTTAATTTGATTTTAAAAAGTAAGAAGAGAATAAAATTACAAGTATAAACATAAAAAAAGTGATTTCACCTCTAATGAAGAAGAAATTAAAGCAATTATTAGGAACTATTTTGCCCAATTACATGATAATAAATCTGATTATCTTGGTGAAATGGATGAATATATTTACAAAATATAAATTGCCTAGATTAACAAAAGAGGAAATAGAATTAAATAATCTCATCTCAGAAAAAGAAATTGAACAAGCCATCAATGAACTCCCCAAGAAAAAAACCTCTAGGGCCAGATGGATTCACAAGTGATTTATAGCAAACATTTAAAAAACAACTAATCCCAATACTAAACAAACTATTTGAAAAAATAAGCAAAGGAGTCCTCCCAAATTCTTATGAAGCAAATATGGTGCTGATACTTAAGCCAGGAAGACCAAAAACAGAAAGAAAATTACAGAACAATGTCATTAATGAGCATTGATGCAAAAAATCTTAAATAAAATACTAACAAAAAGACTACAGTAATATATTACAAGGATTTTTCACTTTGACCAGGTAGAATTTATACCAGGAATGCAAGGCTGGTTTACTATTAGGAAAACCATCACCATAATTGACCATAATCAAACTAAGAAATTACATTATATCTCAATAGATGCAGAAAATGCCTTTGACTAAATACACCACCAATTCCTATTGAATAAAAGGGCCTTTCCTTAACATAATAAGTAGTATTTATTTAAATTCATCAGCAAGTATCATTTGCAATGGCAATAAGTTAGAAGCCTTCCTAATAAGATCAGGAATGAAGCAAGGATGTCCATTATCAACACTATTATTTAATATTTTAGTAGAAATGCTACCTTAAGCAATAAGAGAAGAAAAAGAAATTAAAGGAAATAAGTAGGCAATAAGGAAGCTAAACTATCACTCTTTGTGGCTGAGATGATGGTATACTTAGAGAATCCAAAAAAATCAAATAAAAAAGTAGTTGAAATAATTAATAACTTTAGCAAAGTTGTAGAATACAAAATAAACCTACATAAATCATCAGCATTTCTATATGTTTCCAACAAAACTCAACAGAAAAACTCAACATCTGGAAGGACAAAAGGTCAAGAATATTAAGGAAATTAATAAAAAAAACTGTGGGGGATGGTGGCCTAGCACCAGATCTTAAACTGTACTACAAAGGAGTAATCATCAAAACATTCTGGCAGAAGAAGGGGGATCAATGTATAGACTAGCAGTAAATGACCTCAGCAATCTAGTGCTTAATAAACCCCCAAATCCAAGTTTTTGACAAAAACTGTTGAGAAAATTAGAAAACACTATGGCAAAAATTAGGTTTAAATCAATATCTCACATCCTATACCAAGATATGATCAAAATGGGTATATGATTTACCCGGCCTCAGCCACCTCCCAGCTGTGTGACCCTGGGCAAGTCACTTGACCCCCATTGCCCACCCTTACCAATCTTCCACCTATGAGACAATACACCAAAGTACAAGGGTTAAAAAAAATGGGTATATGATTTAAACATAAAGAGTGATATTATAGGTAAATTAGGAGAATGTACAATAGTTTATCTGTCAGATCTATGGAGAAGGGAAGAATTTATTATCAAACAAGATAGAGGGAGTATTACAACATATAAATGAATAACTTTTATTATATTAAATTTAAAAGGTTTTGTACAAACAAAACCACAGCAAATAAGTATAGAAGGGAAACAAGAATCTGGGGGAAATTTTTTATAACAAATTTCTCTGATAAAGATCTCATTATTCAAACATATAAAGAACTAAGTCAAATTTCTAAGAATCTAAGTCATTCCCCAGTTGATAAATGGTCAAAGGAAATGAATAAGCAGCTTTTATATGACTAAATCAAAGCTATCAATAATAATATGAAATAATGTTCTAAATCCCACTTAATTAGAGAAATACAAATTAAAACCACGCTAAAGTACCATCTCACACCTATTTGATTGGCCAATATGACATTAAAGGAAAAAAATTTTGGAAGGAATGTGCCAAAACTGGGACACTAATGTATTTTAGTGGAGTTGTGAACTGATCCAACAATTCTGGAGGGCAATTTGGAATTATGCCCAAAGGGTTATAAAAGAATGCATACACCTTTTTATCCAGCAATACCACTACTAGGTCTATATCCCAAAGACATAAAAAAATGGGTATAACTAATATTTTTAAGCACAATGTCAAGGTAGAGGTGATAATAAACATCCTTGCTGTACCCTTAACTTTATTGAAAGTTCTCTAATTTAACACTTTTACAATTCTGGGTCTTAGTTTTAGATAGATATGACTTATCATTAAGGTAACGTTCATTTATTTCTTTTTTATTGTTTTTATTTTTAATAGAAATGGGTGTCATATCTTGTCAAAGTCTTTTTTAAATGAATCTATTGATAAGCTCATATTTTTTCTTCTTCTGTTGATAAGAATTATTATTGGATAGTTTTCACAATATTGAACCTATTCTCTATTCTTGGAATTAATCCATCTTGGCCATAGTCTCTGACATACATTCTTATTATTTCCTTGCCAATATTTTATTAAAAGTTTTTTACATCAACATTAGGGATATTTTCTATAGTTTTCTTTCTCTGTTTTGATTTCCTAACTTATGTATTAAGATCATACTTGTATCATAGAAGGGATATGATGGAACTCTTCCATTTCCTATTTTTAAAAAATAGCCTTATGTAATATCACAATTAAATATTTTTGAATGTTTGGGGGAATTAATTTGTAAATTCTTTTGTTTGGAATTTTTCTTACCTTGGGAGCTTATTTATGGTTTGTTCAATGCTTTCTTAGGAATTGGGTTATTTCATTACGCTCTCAATAGTATGAGAATAATATATTTTTTAAATTCATAAATTTAATTATAGTTTTCACTTTTTTGGCACACAATTGAGCTGAAGAGATCCTAATAACTTCTATTGTTACTTCACCATTTGTTGTGATTTTACCTTTCTCATTTTTGAAACAACAATTAGTTTTCCTTTTTGATTTTTAAAACAACTACTTAATATTTTATCTTTTTCATTTCTTTAAAAAGCTTCTAGTTGTATTTATTAATTTAACTTTTTGACTTTCAATGTTGTTATTTTTTTTATTTTGGTGATTTATATTTATTGCTTATTTGGGGACCTTTTATTTTATTTTTTCTAGGTTTTTTATTTGCACACACAATTAGTTGATATGCTCCTTTTTCTCTTTTATTGGTAAAAGTGTTTAGCTATAACAATTTTCCTTTAAGGATCTCCTTGGCTAAAACTCAAAAATTTTGCTGTTGTTTCTT
The DNA here is from genome assembly GCF_016433145.1 of Gracilinanus agilis. Taxonomy (NCBI): domain Eukaryota; kingdom Metazoa; phylum Chordata; class Mammalia; order Didelphimorphia; family Didelphidae; genus Gracilinanus; species Gracilinanus agilis. The sequence continues at coordinate 227,674,819 of NC_058132.1, forward strand.
GTTATAATCTTAAATGAAATTATCTATTGTTTCTATGATTTGTTTGTTGATGTACCCATTCTTTAAAACTGTTATTTAGTCTCCAATTAAATTTAATCATTTCCAGCAGCACATTAATATAATTTTATTGCATTGGGGTCTGTTAAATATGTGTTTAAAATTTCTGCTCTTTTGATTGGCCAATATGACAGTAAAAGAAAATGATAAATGTTAGAGGAGATGTGGCAAAATTGGTTCACTAATGCATTGCTAGTGGAGCTGTGAACTAACCCAACCATTCTGGAGGGCAATTTGGAACTATGCCCAAAGAGCTTTAAAACAATGCACATACCCTTTGATACAGTAGGTCTATATCCCAAAGATATCAAAAAAGGGGGGAAAGAACTACTTGTACAAAAATATTTATAGCTTTTTTTGCAGTGGCAAAGAATTGAAAAGGGATATCCATAAACTGGGCAATAACTGAACAAATTGTGGTATATGAAGGTGATGGAATACTATTGTGCTGTAAGGAATGATGAACAGGATGATTTTAGAAAGAGCTGGAAAGACCTTCATGGACTGATTGCAGAAGGAAATAAGCAGAACCAGAAGAACATTGTACATAACAACAATATTGTGGAATAATCAACTGTGATAGATGTAGCTACTCTCAGCAATAGAAAGATCTAGGACAATTCTGAGGCACTTAGGACAAAAGATGCTATCCACCTCCAGAGACAGAACTTTGGAGTTAGAATGCAGATGAAAGCATACAATTTTTCAATTGTTTATTTGGGTTTGTTTTGGGGTGTTTGATTACTCACCTACAAAAATGAACAGTATGAATAAAAACAAACAAACAAACAAACAAATAAGATAATTGTTTTGGAAATAAACTTTTTTTTCTTTTTTGCATTTGTTTGTGATGTTTTTATGACCTAATAGTCAATTTGTGTAAGATGCCATGATCAACTGAGAAATATATAGACTCATTTCTACTTCTTTTTTTTTTAATATTGCTTATAGTACAGCAATACTTTTTAAAAAAAATTTTTTTAAACCCTTGTACTTCGGTGTATTGTCTCATAGGTGGATGATTGGTAAGGGTGGGCAATGGGGGTCAAGTGACTTGCCCAGGGTCACACAGCTGGGAAGTGGCTGAGGCCGGGTTTGAACCTAGGACCTCCTGTCTCTAGGCCTGACTCTCACTCCACTGAGCTACCCAGCTGCCCCCCATTTCTACTTCTTTTTAATAATGACCAAAGGTCTATCATATCTAACTTTTCTACAATTCTATTCAAGTTCTTATCTCTTCTTTATTTTTAAAATTTGATTTGTTTGTATCTGAGTTTCATTAAGGTTACCTAGTATTATACTTTTGTTGTCTATTTCTTCTTGTAGCTCATTAACCCTTTTCTTTAATTATTATTTAATTATTAAGTGGTGCATCATTCAGAATTTATACGTTTAGTGTCAGGATTAATTCATTGTCTAAGATACCTTTCAGAAAAAAATGCAGTTTCTTTATTTCTTCTAATAAATTTTTTTTGCTCTTGCTTTGTTTGAAATCATGATTACTACTTTTTAAAAACTTAATATGAAGCATAATATATTTTACTTCAACCCTTTATTCTAACTTTGCATGAATCTATATGTTCCAAGTGTATTCATTGTAAAGAACATATTGTTTGATTCTCTTTTCTAACCCATTCTACTATATATTCTTCTATTTTAAGGGTGAGTTCTTTCAGTACTCATAATTATGATAATTTATTGTATTTCTCTCCATCTAGTTGTCTAAAACTTCTTTCTTTCTTGGCTTCCTACTCTTTTAAAAAGAAGAGGATAGTGAGCAAGAAAGAATAGACTCAGTAGCTGCACTCTAAGTTTAATGTGATCTGCTTCTGCTTCCCTATAGATCTTCTCTTTCCCTGGTCCAGAGCAAAGACCCTGAACTCTGTGAAAAAGTTTTTAAAGGAAGTTGTAAGAATAGATAACAAAAGATGCATAGTCATGACAAGGAAATGGAGGAAATGGAGGACTACTTGTACAGAATATTGCTTACATTTTCAAATGAAGTCACTTTATCACATGTACTTAATTATTTTTTGTCACAAGGGTGGGCTTATTCCATGGGTTGAATATGTGTGTGTGTATAATATTGTCATGTAAAGATAAAACACATTGATAAAACATATTTTAAAGAAATCATTGATGACCTTGGAGGGAGAAATTTCAGTAGAATTGAGAGGATGGAGGAAATTAGTACTGCAAATGTGGAAGCAGGAAAGACAAATTTATTTTTCTAGAAGTTTATAGAAGAAGAGAAAAGGGGAGATAGGAAGTTTATTTTAGGAGATACCAGAATCAAGACAATTTTTGATACTTGAGTCTATTTACAGGCAGAGAGGAAAAGCTAGTAGATGGACAAATGTCAGGGTTAACTGTTGAGGGTGAGAGTGCTGAGTGCTGGAGTTTGCTATTTAAAGAGGAAGGAAAATTTGAAACAAGTGCCATGAAGAACAATAAAGATTAAATAGAAGATGAATAAAAGGATTTTTGTGCAGGGTTGAGGGCCACATTGAGGTTAGATGATATGAGTTAGGAGGTCTTCCTCTAGCACCTTGGAGGAATGAACGGAAAAGGAAGATAAATGTTTAGAAGGCCTATGTGTCTGTTAACATTTAGAAAAATATATTTCTCTAGAGAGTCACTTAGAAGCCAGCGGTGGCGATTATTCAACTTCAACTAATTGAGTGAAAATTTGAAGATTTGACCAGCTTCATATGATTGCACATAACAGCATTAATAAAAATAGGAATATGATAGAAGCAAATTGTGTAAACTGTGAAAATTTTATCATTGTTATTATCAACCAAGGCAGAGTACAGTGGCAATATCACCTCTGAAATCTTGTTAATGCAAATCAAGATTACATTAATTCTCTTGGCTATCACATCACACTCTTGGTTCATGTAGGCTACTAAAACTCCCCTATGCAATTGTTTGAGAGAGTAAAGGAAGATAGGAACGATAATGCACTGTAGATATAGCTGGGAATTGGTCCAACCATTCTAAAAAGCAATTGGGAACTATACTCCAAAAGTCATGGGGACTGTACTTGCCCTTTCATTCAGTGATATCTTCACTGGGCACATATCTCAAAAAGATCAAAGACAGAGGGGAAAAACCTATACATATAAAAATATTTATAGCAGCATTTTTTGTTGTACCAAACAACTGAGAACCAAGTTGCCCACCAGTTGAGGAATGTGTTATGTTTGTAATAACAGGGATGTTGGGAAGCTGTTGGTGTGGCCAGGGCCAGAAGCCTGCAAGACACTCTCCTCCCCACCCCACAGGCTTGAGTGAGTGGGGAGGGGCAAGTGCTCCTTGCTGTCAAACCCCTCCTACTTAGCAGTTAGTTTTCAGTTGAATATGTAAGCAGGGCAATGACTTCTGATAAGGCTCAGCAAAGTTAATCTCTAATGATGTTCTCCTCAATTGATATTCCCCACAGGTCTGACTGAGGACTAAGTAGAAGCTAGATATCTTGATGTTAAGGACTGAGAAGGAACAGACTTCTTAGGCTGGCAACTGACAGGAATCAAGCTTAGTGGCTATAGTGAGTATACCCAAATAATACCCAGGCACTGCTATCAGAGATAAAGCTTATATTGCTATAAGAAGGAAGGGGAAGGCAAGAGGGGGTATTTAGGATTTGGCTAAGAACTGGGAAGCCCTGAACTGTCAGGTTGAAGCCACCCCTTTCCCCCCCAGGAGGGAGTGGCAGATCTTTAGCTAACTTGCTCTCAAAGCTAAAAGAAATTACTTCTAATGTCTATATAACTAAATAATTATTATATTGATGCTGGAAAGGTTTAATCCTACTAGACAGGCAAACTCCTGAGTAGAAACCACAATGGCTTTTGCCACTATGGCCTCCCAGGCGAACCCCAAAATCAGGAACAGCGAGAAGAGCGATCTGCCTCCCTCAACTCCCAGGAATCAACTGTTTAACTCCCTACCAACTGCCCCCTCACCCAAAGTTCTCCAGGGGGCGGTCCCCTGGAATTCTGGGTGAGGCTTGACCCTGTATTTTGCAGGAATTCCATGATGCCATTTTCTATATTACAGAATGACAAGACAAATTATGACATATGAATGTGATAGAATATTATTTCACCAAAGAAATGTCAAAAAGGATAGATTCAAAGAAATCTTAAATACTTCTAGGAATATATAAAGTGAAGTGAGAAGAAGGAGAACTGTTTATACAATGGCTACAGTATTGTAGAGGAAAACAATTTTGAAAGACTAAAGAGCTCTGGTCAATTTAATGAATAATCATAATGCTAAAAGACTGGTGAGGAAGAGGCATATTTTCCATATCTTAGCGGAGAAATGATGTATTATAGTATAAAAATGTGATATAAATTTTTAGATATGATCAATACAATTTTGTTTTGTTCCACTATATAACTATATATTCCTTTAGGAAGATATACATTGAGAGAGGGCTTTCATTTTGATGGAATGTTGGGGCAAAAATAATGAAAACACAAAAAGGAAAGAACATCAACTACACATTTTAAAAAACATAGAAGAGAGAAGAAAACTCAGAAGTGGATGTAAATAGGACGATATTGATGGTACTACCATGTTAAATTTAATAAAATACTTTAAATACATTTGTAATAGATTAATGGTTTCATATTGACATTTTCCTGGATTTCCTTAAATATATAAGTATTTATGTTAATAGAATGAAATGCCATCTGAAAAATAGATCACAGTTGCAGAAAAACCACTGGCCATGGTGCTAAGTAACCTTGGCCTCTGGAGGATATGAACAATGACCTTAGCCAAACTGTTGATCATGATGTAGAACTAGCAGAGGACTATTGGATGATTAGGAAACAATATATGATTAGAAATGCCACTGAGGATAAAGGATTAATTTATTGAGAATGTAGGGAAAGATAGGACAAATGGTAGTTTTCATTAAAGGGTACACTTGGTTTGATATTTTGCAAACAGTTCAGTATAATGATAAGTTCCAGGTTATGACTATGTTGGTGTTAGGTATAAATTGAAAATGGTCAACAAGGTAAAGAATAGTGAGAAAGCAAAAATATTCTTAAAGAAAGTCCAAATGTTGTCTGCTACTCTCGTTACAGCCAAAGTACACAATTCTATTGCATTGAAAATAAGATGATTTTTTTCCCACTCTGCCTAAGGAGGACACGTTCTACATATTTATGCTTCAATATTTAATTTTTGTTTTTCTTCTTCAGCCATTTTTAGTTATGTTTGACTCTTGGGGTTTTCTTGGCAAAGACACTGGAGTGGTTTGTAATTTCCTTCTCTAGCTCATTTTCCAATTGAGGAAACCAAGGTAAACAGGGTTAAATGATTTGCCCAGGATCACCCCGATAGTATATGTCTGAGGCCATGTTTGAACCCAGGATGATGAGTCTCCCTGATTTAAGGCCCAGCATACTATCCACTGCATCACTTAGCTACCCTCACAATCTATAGTTATTTGTTTTATATAGTTATATACATTACTTTTTAAGTCTTAAATGACATAAGTTTGTTCTTTCAATTGGGGAATGGCTGAACAAATTGTGGAATCTGCTGGTGATGGAATACTATTGTGCTGAAAGGAATAATGAACTGGAGGAATTCCATGTGAACTGGAATGACATCTGGGAATTGATGCAGAGTGAAAGGAGCAGAACCAGGAGAACATTGTACACAGAGACAGATACGCTGTGGCACAATCAAATGTCATACACTTCTGTACTGGCAGCAATGCAATGACCCAGGACAATTCTGAGGAACTTATGAGAAAGAATGCTATACAGGTTCAGAGGAAGAACTGTGGGAGTAGAAATACAGAAGAAAAACAACTGCTTGATCACATGGGTTGATGGGGATGTGGTTGGGGCTGTAGACTCTAAACAATCACCTTGGTGCAAATATCAATAATATGGATATAGGTCTTGATTGATGATACATGTAAAAACCAGTGGAAATGTGCATCAGCTACGGGGGGTGGGTGGGTGGGTGGGATGGGTCAAGAGGAGAGTAAGAACATGAATCATGTAACCATGGAAAAATTTTCTAAAAAAAAAAATAAATAAAAATAGGCATGTTTTTGCCCCAATTGTCCAGAACCTATTATCTTTGTTTGGAATGCTTATACTTAATATGTTCCACAGATCCTATGGAGATACCTGTTTCAGGCCTTCCTTTCCAGGTTGTCAGTTGGACTCAAAATCTAGATTTCTTCTATGACCCTCCACTTTCTCTCACACATTTCCTCCTCTTAGTCCCATCTAATCAGTGACAAAATCCATGTCAACTTCACCTTCATTACTTCCATCCTATACATCTCCTTCTCTTCTCTAATACTACAACCACTCTGGTGCAGGCCCTCATTACTTCATACCTGGTCTATTGAAATAGTAAGCTGGTTGGTCTCCACGTCTAAAATCTCTCTCTACCACAATCCATCCTCTGCCCAACCATAAATGTATTCTTCCTAAAATTAAAGTCTGACAAAAACATATCCTCCCCTACTCCTCACTCATTAAATTCCAGAGTCTCCCTGTTCCCTCTGGGATCAAATATAAAATCCTCTGCTTTGCTTTCAAAGGCCTTTGAAAAACCTGACCTTTTCCTATCTTCCCACTCTTCTTATACCTTACTTTCTGCCATATATTCTTCAATCCAGTGAACAAAACATTCTGTCTCCAGGCACTATGCCTTTTTACTATTTCTCCCTCATGCCTAGAATGTTCTATCTTATCATGTCCATCCTTTAGTTTTCTTGGCTTCCTTTGAACCCTCACCAAATGTCTCATTTCTACAAGAAATCTTTCCCAGTTCTCCTTAATCTTAGTATCTTCCAGGGCAGCTAGGTGGCTCAGGGGATAGAGTGCCAAACCTGGCCTTGGAAGGACCTGGGTTCCAATCTGGCCTCACACGCTTCCTAGCTGTGTGACCCAGGGAAAATCACTTAATCCTGACGGCCTAACCCTTACCCTTTTGTCTTAGGGTTGTTACTAAGACAGAAAGCAAGGGTTAAACAAATTTTAGTGCCTTTCCTCTGAGATAACCCATATTTATCCTGTATTCCTTCTTCATATGTAGTTGTTTATGTTCATCTCTCCATTAGACTGTGAACTCCTTAAGAGCAGTTTCTCCCCACCACCATTTCTTTGAATTTATAGAGATTAGCACCATGACTGACCTATAGTAGTTCTGAATCTGTCTTGGGGCTTACAAAAGCCAATGTGTACTGTTTCCTACTCAATATGACTTTTCCTATTCTATAACTTATCCTTTTTGGATTTGGATCCTTGTATCATCTGGTATTACAATTAGTTAACAGGATAAACTTATCTTTCAGTGTGAAATGGAAAGAGTGGATCTCACAGTCAGCAAGACCTGGGTTCAGGTCCTGTGGCAGCAGTGTGACCCGAACCCGTAACCTTTCAGTGTCCCCCAGCATCTCTCTTAGGACAAGCGCGGAAGGAATATGGACCTCTACCTGCCCAGGGGTTTTCACATGTGGGGTCTCCTCCGTTGTGGAAAATACAGATCTCTTCCTCCTGGAATGATCTCTTCTGTGGGAAAGCATCTCTGGAGCCCATTGTAAGCATATTCTTCCTGAGAGGACTTTTCGGTCTTTGTTATCAAATTGATTAGAGACTTTATGGGAGTTTAAGGATAATTAGGGCATAAGGCCAATACTCACAGCAGGCAAATAGGGGAAATTGTTTTTGTGCTGTCTTGTTGTCCTCATCACACTGTGACTAGGGATATTGACTTTGGCTCTCAGAAAGTCTTGCTCCAAACTACTGTTTTGATGTTTAACAAGTTTGGGGGAAGGTCCTGGGTTTAGAAAGGAAGATCTGTAAAGATATAAAGATTTAGAATGAAATCAATGCATGCACTTAAATGTGCATGTAGCCATGGAAAAGAACCATCTTGTTAAGGCTAATGAAAGAAAAATTTCTCCTTGATTAAAGAATAGTTTTTCTTTGGTTCTCATGAAAAAAATAATTCCTCTCATCACAGGAAGGAGCAAAGTTTCCTTCCTTTCTGAGGAATCTGCTGACTGTGGCTATTTCTGTTTGAGTAAGGTACACAGATGTAGGTCAACAGTAAATGAAAACAAAACACAGCAAGAACAAATGGGTGTTAATCAGAGGATGAAAAAGAAAATATTCCCACAAGTTCTACATCTAATCCTTAGTAATACTACTTCTGTATTTTTCTAGAGAAGAGATGATAGAATGTTTTTTAAACCCTTACCTTCTGTCTTAGAATCAATACAGGTATTGGTTTTAAGGCAGAAGAGTGGTAAGGGCTAGGCAATGTTGGGTTAAGTGATTTGCCCAGGGTCACACAGCTAGGAAGTGTCTGAGGTCATATTTGAACCCAGGACCTCCCATCTCTGGGTCTGACTCTCAATCCGCTGAGCCATCCAGCTGCCCCCAAGATGATAGAATTTAAATGAAAATTCCCTACCTCCCATCCAAGCTAGGGGAACAGAATTATGTTTCCCTATGATTAAACAAAAGTGACCGATGGGGAAGGGAAGACATTTCTCCAGGAATTAACTGACATCTCAGTTACCTTTCAAATAATGTTATGTTCCAACTCTAGCTCTCTATATTCATTACTTGAAATTGTCAAAATTAACATTAGTACAAGAATTATTGAGGCAGTGAAGTGGCACACTTCACCAGATCACCAGACCCAAGGACCTGGACTCAAATCTGCTGTCAGACACTTCCTAGTGTGTGTGACCCTGAGCAAGCCATTTAATCCTGTTTGCCTAGCTCTTGACCTTCTACCTTAGAGTTATTTCTAAGACAAAAAGTAAGGGTTTAAAAATTATTAAAGAATGACTATTTCATGTTTTTTTTTAATTTAATCTGTCCTTTATTTTGTGATCACAGACAATGTGACTTAACCTCTCTGGGCCTCACTTTGCTGATTTTAGTTATTTGTCCTGTTATCTAAAGGTGACATAAATAAAAAGAACTCCTAAAAAATTTTTAAAGCACTTGTATTACAGCTTAATTTCTCTTCATTGTAGACAACAAAGTATTCTAATTCTGGCTTGAATTTTCCTCTAACTACAATTTACCAGAACACTAATGGTAGGATCAAAAGACCTGAATTCCAGTCCTTGCTCTGCAACTTGCTGCTTATGGAACTCTCGGCAAATCCTTTAACTTTCCTGGTCCTTATTTTTCTCATCTGTAGAATGAGGGGCTCAGACCAGATTATATTCTTGATTTAAGTCTGGGAAGGTTAGTCAAGGTCAGTTCTTACCACAAAAATATTATAGAACTGAGCTGCAATGTTAAGGTAATAATAATTGTGATGGGAGGGGGAGGACCTAGCATGGATCCTCCCAAAAAGTCTTTCCAAGCACATATGACAAAAAATTAAAGATGAAATTTATTTTGGGGATGGGGAGATAGGACTAGAATATTTTTAACAGTGAATTAAAAAATAACAAGTATAGTTATGCCTCTTTTCAAGAACAATATTGTGGTTTATATTGTAAACTTTCCCATAAATAGTAGCATCTCTTCATCTCTTCCTTGATTATCTAAAGGGCTTTCATGTCTTAGCTCTATTAACTTCTTGTTACCACATCTTCTCAGGCTATTTCCACCCCCCTCCCCCATCCAGGTATGGAATAAATCCAATCATGTGGAAATGTATTTATCAGAAATTGGATTTGAACTTTAAAATCAGCATAACTTTTGGTCAGAAACTATGACAAGAATCTCTAAGAGAATCTTGTTTATGTTGGAAGGTATCTTTTCTATGAGTGTTCTGGAGAGAATTCTAACCAATTCAATGTGAGCATTTCTTTTCTTTTTTTTTTTTGAACCCAAGATCTTTTTATTTCACATCCAGTACCTGTTATTCTGCACCACAAGAAATGAAAGAGGACAAGACTATGCCAACAGTTGTTAGGTTAGGATGGTAGGTTAACACAAAGGAATATATCCAGCATGTTTCAGGAAAATGAATTTGTCAGATACATGTCTTATGAGGATTAAGTTCACTCCATCCCCTTGTTGGTTCTGTGACTCCTGAACTTGTTTTGAGATGCTCTTTTAAGGCTGGTTTGAGAGGATTCTCAGAGTGGTTCCAGCTTTCCATGCTGCTACTCTACCATTGTGACCTGTCAGGCCATCTCTCTTAAATCCAGATACATGCCTTATGGAATACAAAGTCTTAATTGTGAGCATTTCTATCTCAGAACTCAGGTCTTAATTTATTGCTTTGTTGGTTGTCTAGACATTGTGGCTATTGTTCAGTGGTTTTGGTCACGTCTGACTTTGTGACCCTATTTGGGGTTTTCTTGGCAAAAATATTAGAATAGTTTGCCATTTCCTTCTCTAGCTCATTTAACAGATGAGAAATTGAGGCAAATAGTGCTAAGTGACTTGCCAATGGTCACACAGCTAATAAGTATCTGAGGCCATATTTGAACTCAGGAAGATGAGTTTTCCTGACATCAAGCCTAGCACTCTAAACATCTAAACATAAGAAAATATTGATAATTCAGAATAAACTTAAAAGTATGTCTGTTGTGTTTTCTTTTCAGAAAGATAATGATTAAATGTTGACTACAACATCATCAATTTTTCTCTCCATTTTTAAAAATATTTAAGCTCAGTGACAAACTCAAACAAGTGGAGAGACTTAATCACAGACACTTTATTTTATTTAGTTAATTTCTTATTTATTTGATGATAGAAAATGTTGAGCACATCTGGGTCATATGATCAACAAGCTATTTTTTTTAATCCTCACAAACTCTCAAGACTGCTCAATATAAGAATTATGTACAAGAAATAAAGTAATTGCAGTTGTCTCCACAGATCAAATACTTGAATGGCAGTAACATGAAGAATTCATACCAAAGAAGGCTAATCCCTATTCCTAATGGATCCACTCAGTGTTGCTTCCCCTATGATACCACACACAATTGCCAAGGCAGTAGAACAGGATCCATAGTGTGTGTTCTGGGATTCACTCAGCAATTTCCTCGCTGCAGCTGTTGCTTGTTTCTGTCAGCATATCTTGCTTCTCCCCTCATTCCACTGTTCTGGGGTGACAAACTAAAGAACACAGCTCTGCCCAGTGCTCCCCTCTTCCATTTATGTAGGAGGTAGAAATATAAGGAAGTGGACTTTGTTTTGGAGCAGAACTCAGCCAGAACTGAAAAAAGCAAGGGAACTGGGGCAGGGTATCAGTGAATGTGAAAATGGATTAGAATCTAGCTGGTGGTAGTTCCTTCTCCACAAGTCACTTGGGGAAGGAACTGAGATGGGTAAAAAATAAATCCTTATTTGGGAAGAGGCTGAAGTCTAGCCCTAGGGAAATCATCCTCAAAGCAGTAGCTTGAAAGTAATCAATAAGGTAATATAAGGCAAAGACTAAAATGACCAAAAATCTTAGGAAGAAGAAAACTCAGTTAAAAACCTGGAGCACATGCAGATGTATCAACAGTGAAGATGTTAAAACAGAAGGGAAGATGGGCTTCATTACATCCATATGGGTCCAAATACCTCTGAATCAATACTTGATGAGGTTCTGGACATTATGCATTTCCAAAAGAGAATGTGACCACATCAGGATGCTCTCTAATAGTTTGAAAAATAAAAAAAACAACAACAACCACCAACAAGTAAGAATATTTGTTCTCTGAAGCAGAAATAGGGAAAATAGAAAAATCTGAATTCACAGAGGCAAATCTCTCTCTCTCTCTCTCTCTCTCTCTCTCTCTCTCTCTCTCTCACACACACACACACACACACACACACACACACACACACACACACACAAAACACAGGAAAGAACAGCTGATTGAGAATGTGATTATACAGAAGGAAAGGACAATCTGGAAGAAGAGAAGCAAAAAATGGCATTAAAAGAATGCTTGACGTATTCATAGAAGCAAAATATTACTCTTGAAGATAAAATGTTTAGAGACAAGTAAAAGATTTTAGGTCTTCCAGAGGAATATGAAAAAACACCTGAATAATTAAATGCAAGAAATAATGCAAGAAAATTGCCTAGAACATTTGAATACAAATACAAAATTCAGTCAAAACAATCACAGATTACTTCCAGAAAATGAAGCAAAATCGAACCAAACCTATTCCTATTATGCAAACTCCAGAACATATAGTCGTCAAATCTAACATTTTTTCATGAATAACAAATCTTGTAAGTGACCAGGAGGAGGATTCTATGATATAAATAAAATGAAGTACAAAAGAACTCAAGATTTAACCCAGTGTGACACATTGTAAATGTAAACCTATTCATCAATTATAAGATATTTAAATTCAAGGAAAATCAAGAAAAAGGCATTTCAAACATTCTTACAAAGAAAATGAGACAAGAGCAAATCATTTGCTTTTCAATAACTCCAAACAACAGTAACACAAGGAAGGTAAACACTTAGGGAAACCAAGGAAAGCACAAGTAAACAAATTAATTACTTTAGGAAAAAAGAAAGAAAAAGAGACAAATTGGAGTTGGAAAAAAAATCACAAAATAACAATAGAATTTTAAGATTCTTTCCTAAAAACACACAAGAAGACAAGGATGAAAATGGAACTTGAAGTGGAAGAATAATGGTTTAGGAATAGGCTTGAAAAAACATGTATTAAACCTTATAACATCCCACTTATAGGTGAGTCAATTCATGATACTAAATAGTTAAGTGTTGTGGAATCAACACTTTTGAATTGTGGTACTGGAGAAGACTTGAGAATCTCTTGGACAGCAAGGAGATCAAATCAGTCAATACTTAAATGAATGCAGACTATTCACTAGAAGCTCATAATTTGAAGCTGAAGTTTAGCTACTTTGAGCACATAATGAGAAAACAGGACTCATTGAGAAAAACCTTGGTTTTGGGAAAGATTGAAGGCAAAAGGAGAAGGATATGGCAGAGGATGAGATTAATATTGAAGCAACAAGCATGAACTTGGACAAACTTCAAGAGAGAGCTGTTGTGAGGAAGATTAGATTGGTTAGTTAATTAAGTATTAAGGATGTATCTAGCAGGAAGGAGATGAAGGTGGGAATTCCAGGATGGAATGAAGGAGCAGGAAGAAGTGCCTTGTGCCCTGAGAGTGGACTCCATTAGTGGTGGGCAAAAACTGTTGCCAGCCTGGGAGATCTCAGAGCAAAGGACACTCTGCTTCCTGATTTTCTCCTGGGATCCTGAGTGGTGGCATCTAGCAAAGAGAGAAGATCAACAGTCATGTGCCAAGGAAGAGGAGAAGTTTGAGAACTGGTGGACAATGTTTCAAGCAAACCCTCCCTACTTAGTACCTGAGACCACCTTGGCATCCAGACATCATCAGTGGATTGCAGTGAGAATCCCAAATCCACAAAGCCCTTAGCTGTACTCAAGCCTGACAGGTTCCAGGTCTGAGGCAGTCACCCAGAGACTCCATTACAGCTCCCTGGGCCCTGTCAGTTTAGATTACTAAGTGTAGAAATAAGTCTTTCCTTTCCCTGTGGGTTATGTCATTAGATTTTAGGGTTTAGAGTAGATATCCCTATCCCACCTTTTAGTTGTTCATAAGTAAACCCAGTTATATCCTGTTACCTTGTCTGTTGGATTCAAAGCCTCTGGCCCAGGGTGACAGTTGGTCAACTGACTCTTTTTCAGTTAGGAGCAGTTTGGCTGTTCTGGTCCCCATGTCCAGGTCTAGTCTCTCATAAACCCCAGTGTGTGTACCCACAATCACCTAGTTTATTATATATCCCTGGTGTCCCCATTACCTTTACTTATCTTTTCCACAGTTTGGCACTACCCAGATGGGTGGATAGAGAGACAGACAGGAAGTGAACTGTTGGCCAGCTAGAATCATACAGGAAGTAAGAGGGGCTTGGACATTCAGAGAGGGAGCTCAGCCATTGGGTGAGAGCTAAAAGTTCTCAACCAGTGGTGAGCTGCTCAGAGCTTCTCAGCCCCCAGCCAGGCCATTCATAAATCTCTATGGGTAGGGAAAATACTATCGAGCTTGGTGTTGCCCCAGAGAAAGGGATTTTCTTCATTTCTTTTTTGTTTTTTTTTTTTGTTTGTTTTATTCTCTGTTGCTGTGTTTAATTGTACCTGTATTTAATTAATTGTGTTATTAATTGTTATTAGTCAGAATAGTGGCTAATAATACAATACATTTTGTGTACAGCTGGTCAGTTTGGGGGGTGATGGGAACAATGTTGGTTGAAGACTGGATAGATTATGAATTTGTGGTTCTATGAAAAGGTGTCTGGGCTATTCCTTACCTGTGGTTTAAAGTTATACCCAGGTATTTTAGAGGAATAATGGATATTGAGTTTGCACAATCGATTTTTTTTTAAACCCTTTGTACTTTGGTGTATTGTCTCATAGGTAGAAGATTGGTAAGGGTGGGCAATGGGGGTCAAGTGACTTGCCCAGGGTCACACAGCTGGGAAGCGGCTGAAGCCGGGTTTGAACCTAGGACCTCCTGTCTCTATACACAATCGATTTTAACTATTAACATCTTAGATTTATTATGTCATGTGCCAGTTCTGATTCTTACTGGTTATTTTGTATATAAGTTGAGGTGGATATTATTTCATATTATTTCATATTGGATATTGTGTTAAAATTATTGTGACCTGGTGTTTCAGGGATTCTGAAACCAAAAAAATGTTAAAGTTGTTGCAGATAAAGCTGGATAATTTAGAATTGTATATTCAAAATGGTTCTCTCTCTGGTCAACCCCTTGGTACTTCCCATACTGGCAACTTGACTGAATTTGTAAACATGGGTATTTCTGGCAAAGGTATAACATCAAAGGCTGAGCTAAAACAGCAGGCTCAGAGTAAGTGTGAAAGTCCCATTAATCTGTTTCCTCTTTGCGATCTTCCAATCGTACGCAACAATGGTATATTTCACGTGAAACAATACACTAGATTCAGGTCTGAGGATGTGGAAAGTCTGAAGCAAAAGATCCCAAATTTCCATGACGATTCTGGGAAATTTGTGAAGATCTTTAAGGCTTTTGTGAAACAGCATGACCCAGACTTTGAGGATTGTTGGTATGTGTTGGGTGAAATCTTGTCACACCACGATAAGGCCAAATTTGTAGAGGAGACAAAGAACACAGAGGGAATGACACCATGGCCACTAGCCTGGGAGGAACTGGACCTGAATTCAGTTCCCACATACCGTATGTTAAAGCAGGCACAAAAGTCTCTTATACAAGTCCTAGAAAAATATGCAAAGTGTCCAAATGGAGTAAATTTGAAAAAATAAGGCAGACAGCATTAGAGACCCCAGCTACTTTTTTGGACAAGATTATTGAGGCAGCAGAAATGTATTTGCACATGAGCATACTGGAAGATACCACCGTAGATCATGTGAAAAGGATTTTTGTTAGAAATTTGGTTCCCCAGGTAAAGAAGTTCTTCATGGATAATTATCCTGATTGGGAACTGTTGAGCTTAGACGAGTTGAAGCAAAAATGGGGGAAAATGATCATAGAATTGGAAGGGGTAGCAAAGAATCACATAACCAGGGAAATAGGAAAATTTCTAATATGAGACAATATTTCTTTCTGTCAATGTCCTGAAGGATTCAATGCTTCTAAGAAGGAAGTACTTTGCTTTGGCATTGCAAATCATGTACTTAAGCTTCATAGTGGTTTCCCACAACCACATTGTCTTAGTCCAAGATTATCATCTTGTTCTTCAGAGCCCTTCACCACAGTGTCATAGACTAGCCCAAGTTTCCAGGACAAATTGCTCCTTCTTTTTGTACATTTCAGCCCCATCCCCATCTCTAAGCTCCCTAAAATGATACCATAATGCCAATTTAATTTTTTTATAATCTTGGAACTAGATCATAGATGGAATAAGAGCAGAGAATTCAAGATAAGCCCTTCTCTCCACACAGATACCAATCTGCTAAAAATGTAGGAAATACCATTATTAGAGTTTGATTATGTCTCTTCAGGAGTTCTTTATTAAAATCCTAATACCTGCAGAGGCACAATACATTAAAGGAATGTAATCTGGGGTTTACACCTTAGCATTTATACAATACTTTTCTCAAATGATTATTTGATGCTTTGTGCAGGCCAAAATACAAAAGTTTGTGCTCAGAAGGAGAGAGTAGCCCTTCCGTCTCCAAGAAAATATACAGAGCTTTCCAATCTTTCTTTAAGGAGAGATGCCTGAGGGAGAGAAAGACTTTGGGAAGAAATTGGCATGTAGAGTAACTCAGTGCCTCCAGCAAATCCCTATGTCCAGTTTGTCACACTAGAGAATTTGGGGAATTTCCCCTTTGGTGAGATAGAGATTCTCTCCCAAGTTCTTGCCAATTCTTCCCTTCTAAAAGGCTAGAACGTCAAGTAAACATTCCTTCCAACAGTAAGGAAAATTTGATGCAAATATTGGAGAATTAAACTTTGTAATGTAATAATAATTACATTATTATGTTACTAATACTTTTACACATTCATTTATCAGATGAACTAAAAAAACCCTAGAAATTAAAGATGTGTTACAAACATCTTTTTTCTGTTATAAAGGGGAAAATATGTAGTCTGATATTCCAGTCTAAGGTCACACTGTCATTTTTGCTCAGCCTAGAGGCCAAGACATCATCTGGTATGACTGCCTATTTCAGTTTTCAGAGTTTTCAGAGTCCTTAAGATTAGTGAAGATTAGGTGCTACAAGAGACAGAGAAAGAAAATGCTGAATGGAAAATTAGGCTATTTAATGTTGGCTTTTTCTTGTTTTCTTTAAGAGACCTCCTTTTCCTAAGGTTTTATGGGGCTTAGATAAAGTCTAAGTCTAAGCTATATAAATACCTATCCAAAGGTCAAGTGATACCTTAGATAAGACTCAAGTAGCAATAACATTAATACCATTCAATTCAATTGAATTCAACAATTTTCTATTAAGCACTTACTATGTGCAAGGCACCCTCCTAGGTGATTGGCATGAAAAGATGGAAAAATACAGTCTCCACCATCACACAATTGTGAAATCTCAGAATTCTGTTCGAAGACATGTCATAGGCCATCGAGTCTAACCTACTTCGGCCCAAGCATTTCCTTTAGAAGTGGTTTTATAATCCTTGTTTGAAGGCCTTTGGGGAGAGGCAGACAGGTAGCACAGTGTGTCAGGTCTGAAATTGAGAGGCCCTAGGTTCAAGTTTTACCTCAGATACTTCCTAGTTGTGTGATCCAGAACAAGTCATTTACTTAGCCCTCCTCACTCTTCTGTCTTAGAATTGATACTAAAACAGAAGAATTAAAAAAAATAATTTCCAAGGAGGGGAAACCCCTTCTCTCAGAAGATACCTCTTCCATTTTTTGAATAACCCAAATGAATAAAAAGTGTTTCCTTATCTCAGGTCTAAGTGTGTCTCTTGATATGGTGACATTTGCATTTGCTCTGGAAAGTCTTACCAGACTGGAAAGGCTTTGAGTATTTATTCCAATTGTCCATGGACCAAACTAAATAGTACAGTGCCTAACATAGTGCCCAGCCCATGGTAACACTAAAATGTTTTTGAGTGACTGATTGATTGACAAGTAGGAAAAGAACCTGGAGAGAAATAAGGAGATAAAAGAATAAAAATATTGAGAAGGAAGGGGTGATCATTTCTGTCAAATCCTTCATAAAGTCCAAAGAAGATGAGAAATGAGTCTTCCTTTGAATTTACATCTAAAGAAGACTCTGATGACTTTGGAGAGAACAATTTCAGAAGAGAATGGTATTAAATGGAAATTCAACTTTAATGGCTCAAGGAAAGAATATGTATCTGGGCATTAAGGGCAGCAAATATAGATAATTTTTTTCTAGAAGTTTGGGAAGGAATGAGAGGATTGAAACATCATGATACTTTTCAAGACTAACATAGATAAAAGGAAGGATTGAGTTAGTTTTGTTTATTTTTAGGCTAGATGAGAACTAAACATGCTTCTGGGCATACAGGAAGGAACCCAATGCAAACAGAGGTGATGATGAGGGTAGTGGGGGGGAGGGGAAAGGAAGGATGATCAATAGAGTCAGGTTCTGAAGGTAACAAGAAAGATTATGATCAAGAACAATAGGAGATATTATTTTGCCAAGAAAGACTATAATAATTCTACCATGATTCTTTAATGAATATCATTGTATGATAGAGTACAGGTTAAAAGATACCACCAATATTAACTTAATGGATACTAATGAAACATTGTATAGTAATACATGAATTATGCATATGAATGACAAGTTAGCAATGAGATTGCTGCTTTTCATTTCTTGGTTACTATTTCATTCTTATAAGTTAATTCTTTCCCTGTTTTATTTACTTAGACTTATTTATTACTACTGCTTCCCAGAATAGCCATGTATCAAAGATAATTATCTTTACAAGTGAATACTTAAAGGTAGCATGATAAAGAGAAAGAACTAATACTAAACTTGAATCCATAGAACTTGAGTTCAAATCTGAGCTCTGTCACTTGATATTTGTTTGGTCTTTGATAAGTCATTTATTTCTCTGAGCCTCAGCTTCCTCACTTGTGTAACAATAAAAGCTCCCCCCCCCCAGGAATGGATGTTGGTAGAAGGGAGAGAGAGAGTGAGAGTCTGTGTTGTGACTCTTTCTTCCAGCACACCCCTGGGGCCAAATATAGCCTGGGAGACTTTAAGGGGGTGTCATCCCAAAACTGGGTGACCTAGATGGTTGTGTTGCTCCACAATAGTTGGGGGCAAGGCTTCCCTACAAGAGGAGGTATGTGGTACCCCAATCTGATCCTGAATAAGGATGGGGTTCACTCAAACCTTCCCTGAGGTTGGTTATTTTCACAGTGGGTTGTCTGGCTCAAAGATGAAGGCTGCCAGACCAAGCCCCTCTCCCTTATTGTCTCTCAGGCACACTGGAACACTATCTGACTGTTAAATGGCTTTTATTATTCACAAATCAGAGATTGAGGAAAGGGGTAAAGGGCAGAAGGATTTTGGGGGTACCCTCTACTTATTCCTATGGAGTCTGTCACTTAGGCTGAAATCCTAGTGGTTCCAACTCCTAAGCTTCTCCTCTATCTTTCCCTTCTATTTCTATTTCCATTTTCTATTTCTATCCTTTCCTGTAATTGTAAGCTTTGACTGAAAAGGGTCTCTCAGCAAGGATGGGTAATGGGTGAGGGAGACTAAAAGATTGTTCCCAATGGAGTCCAAATTTAGTTGACTAGATGGTTATAGTCTTGAAGGATGAGTTGTGATGAAATGGCTGTGATCAGGGAATCAGGGTTTCAATTTCCAAGAGAAAGATCCTAAGGAAGCCCTCCAAACTGGATCAGAGTTGGGTTGTCCACCTCCTCACTCCTCCCAGGCCTCAGCCTGAAGACCCTCTTCTTGTCCTCCTGGGAGAAATTCCCCAGAATCCTCTTCTGGTTTCAACTGCCAGCAACTGCCAGCAATTGCCTTCTCCTACTCTGGTTCCATCTCCTTTGCACAAAATCCTATCCTTACACTTGTAAAATAATGAGGTCAAACAAGATAATCTCTAACATGCCTTCTAGCTCTACATCTATGATCCCATGTCCATTGGAATATCAAAACCATTCATTCAACATATTCATACATATTAAGTACCTACTTTGTTCAATGTACAAAGGGAGATATAAAGCAGAGTAAGACCCAGCCAGTGTTCTGAAGCAATTTACAGAGACGGGTCATACACAAAGGACTATAGAGTATGTCATGGTAGAAGTGTTAATGGAGAACTGCAGAAATTCAGAGATGAGAGAGATGATTTTAGTTGGAAACTATGAGACTAATCCTCTCCAAAGACAATGTACTGAAAGTCTTGAGATATTAGGAAGAATAAAAGATTTTAAAAGATAGATCTTTATATCTCAGGTACATCAGAAGCTATCCAGAAAAGCATAGTGTAGTGGATAGGGTACCACACTTCATTGTTTTAGTCATTTCAGTCTTGTCCAACTCTGTCTGACCCCAGATTTGAACTGAGGTCTTCCTGATTCCATGTGAGGACAGTGTGAGGATGGCCAGAGGCCTCCATCAAGCAAAACTCTGGAAAGCCTAAAAATCCCCCTCCCCTCTGCCCAGCAGCAAAGCTCTGGGGTAGCCATAATTCAGCTAAAGTCAGACTCTTAGTTCACTGCTCACATGAGACTTCAACCCTTTCTTCTCCTCCTCCCTTGCTGAAACTGTATATTCCTACCAAACGTACTGATGTATATATTCTCTGGGAATATGGTTTAAATGGTTACATACTGACATATTGATTTATCAGCCTATAGAAAACTCTGTCTAGATTCGATGATGTAAACCAAATACATTGTACTACACTTGTAGATCATTACTATCCATTGTGTATGTGAAAAGCTTACCTAATCCCTCAGCCTATTCAAATCTCTCTTTAATTAGAAGCTGAGATCAATAAATTTTGCTGTGACTTGCTACCAGCTTGTTTCCGGCCCTCCTGATGCCAAAACCTGTTTTCTTAGTTCCCCCGTCCTATCCTGGCATCCCTTCAATTATTTAATAGAGCTGGTTTCTATCAATTCCAGGACTGACATTCTATCTACTGTGTCACTTTTGTCATGAATCTCTGGGAGTTGTTCTGGATTCCTGACTTGTTGATAATGGTTAATCCATTCACAGTTAATCATCATACATTATTGTTGTTACTATGTACAACTTCATCCTGGTTCTACTTATTTCCACTTTGTATCACTTCATATAAGTCTTTCCAGGCTTTTTCGTGACCATTTTGTTTGTCATTTTTTTATGGTTCAACAGTATTCCATTACAATTACATTCAACAACAATTGGGGAATTGTATGAATTGGGGAAATGTAGGAATTGTTTTCCTAGATCCTTTGCCTAGTGGAATATCATATTCCATTCCTTCCAATCCTTTAATATTGAAGCTGCTAGATCCTGATTGTAGTTCTATAATATTTGAATTTTTTAATCTGACTGCTTGTAGTATTTTCTCTTTGACTTGGGAGTTCTGGGATTGGCTAGAATAGTCTTGGGAGTTTTAAGTTCAGGATTTCTTTCAGGAGGGGATTGGTAGATTCTTTCAATTTCTATTTCCCCTTCTTATTAAAGAACTTCAAAGCAGTTTTCCTGATAATTTCTTTCAATATAGTGTCCAGATTCTTTTTTCGATCATGACTTTCAATGAATCCAAAAATTCTTAAATTATATCTCATGAATCTGTTTTCCAGGCCAGTTGGTTTTCCAGCGAGAGATTTCAATTTTTCTTCAATTTTTTTCATTCTTTTGAATTTGTTTTATTGTTTCCTGCTATTTCATGAAGCTGTGAGCTTCCATTTTTCCAATTCTGATTTTGAGGAAGCCATTTTCTTCTTTGGGACTTTGCACTCTCTTTCTTAGGGAGTTATTTTCCTGTTTAAGGCTTTGTATTTCTTTTTATAGAGAACTGTTCTCTTCAGCAAATTTTTGCTCTAAGCTATTGATTTTTTCTATCATTGTCTTTTCTAATTTTTCTTCTAAGTTTGTTTTCCTTTTGTTTTTCTATTCTTTCTTTAGAGCTTTTCCAGCAGTTATTTTGTGATTGACATCCTTTCATATTTTCCTTTGAGGCTTCACATATTTTCATTTATGCATTGCTGTCCTCTTCTGAGCTTCTATTTTGGTCATCTCTCCTGTTAAAATATTTTTCTAGTGTCAGGTTTTTTTCCTGTCTTTTGCTCATTTTGGTGTTAGTTTTTCCTTTGATTCTGTCTGTAGGTTGAAGCTTACCTCCATTTCTGTGGTGAAGGGAATAGTGTTCCAAGCTTGTACTGTGCTTGCAATTGGTTCAGCTGACTTGGTCTCATATTGAGCACTCTGCAGGGGCAGCCTGGTGGCCTGCTGTGTGGAAGTTTGCAGCTATTTAGTTTAGCTGGTTCAAATTGTTTTTTCCTATTCCTGACAAGGCTGGATCTTTTTTAGCTACTGTTTTCCCACTATTCCTTCTTTTATATTGCCTTGGCTTATGCTCTTACCCTGCTGAGGCTTTAAAGAGCCCATTGTATTCTTTCCCCTGCTGCTTGTGCTGTGTCCAGTCTGAGTTCTGCTGAGATTTGTTCATCACTCTCTTCTCAGACTTCTCAGACTGTAGTGAGATGAAAGTCTCTTGCTGTCTCTCAAAATTGTTCTGGGATGGAGCAATGCTTCATCCCTTCTTTTGGTTCTACTCCTTCAATATTCACTTTTTTTTCTTCTGTGGTCATTTGGAGGATGGTTAGCAGGCTTCAAGTGTTTTTAACTTTGCTGTCTTGACCCAATCTCTCTTCAATATCCACCAACTCAGTAGCAGCATTCCTTGGGCTCCACAGCCATTGCCACCGCTGCCACTGCCTCCATCTTCACTTCCACCTGTGAGCTCTGAGCAGGTTAATTTAAAAAAAAAAGAAAAACAAAACAAAAAAAGGAAAGATGTACATGAAATTATGAAAAGAGAAACAAGTGGAAATGTTTGAATAATAACTTGCTAATTAATGTCCATTTCCAAAGAAAGAACTGATAATAGAAACACCAAAGACATAGTGTACGTATACATGCTTTTTTTTTTTTTCAGTCAAATGATGTCTCCTCTAGTGCAGGGAGGTGAGAGAGGGAGGGAGATACCTGGGAACTTTGATATAACTGATCAACAAGTTAATTTTAAAAAGGTAATAAAATTCTTAAAAGTATATTGACATGTAAAAAAATCCTTGGAGATAATATTTTTGGGGAAGGCCTACATTTCACAAATGTTGCTATTTGCTCTATTAGACTTAATAACTTACATGTCCTCACATAAACTGTCTAGTGCTTTGAAAATGAATAGAAAGAAAACTATTCTCCAAGCTAGAGATACCATGTATGTTTTTAGTGGGTCAAACCAGATTAAAATGTAATTGGGAAATATTTAATAAATTTTTAAATGTAATAAAACATAGATAATAGTAATATGTGGTTTTCTAAGTAGATATGTGTCCACAGGAATCCTTATGTAATGTTCAGTTCTACTACCCTACTACTTCCAGCCATTTCCGTTTGTGTTTGACACCACTGCTCTAATCTGATTCTAAGTTCAAATTCTAAATGATTTTCTGACTTCAAATTTGTAGAAAATAGAATAATTTCCCGAGTGGCAACAGGAGGGAGTACATAAAGGGACAACTTTGGAATTAGGAAGACCTGGGTTCCAGTTCTGTTTCTGCTATGTACTTGTTTTACTTAATCCTTCAGGGTTCTGAGCGACTCACTAAGTTACACAAGGGCTGCAATTACAGTTTTGTTGCTCAATCTGCTTTGGGGGAGGGAGTTTCCTACCCAGATCTAGAGCAACAACAACAAAAATACAATTTCTCAGGGCAATGAGTGGTTTTACACAATGGCAAGCTGTAAACCACTCTCAGAAAAAAACAAAACAAAGCTCTGTTGTTTTCAATTACACATCTGTTTTTGTTTTTGTTTTGTTTAAAAAATAAACAGGTTACTGTTCTTCTAAGAATCCCTTATAGGAATTACCTAAAATGATCTTTTTCTATCCATTCAAAGGACTTGAGTTTTTTCTTTGATGACATTTGTGGAAGGTAGTCTATAGTTCAAAGGTGAGGAGTCTGGAAAAAGACTTTGCAATATATGAGTCACAAAATAAACTGATAATGTTAAAGGATATGCACACACAGAGGATAGTTCTTTGGTTAACATGGTCTGTGCAGTAAATCATAAGTTCTGTCTGCTTTCATTACTAGAATTACCAAGGAGGAACTTAGGTGAGGCTTTATTGGTTATATGATTTTCCCCCATTGTTAAAAAGTAAAACATTAGATGGAATCCTCAGTGTGTGCCAGAATCATCCAGAATAATCATCTAGGACATCTTCACACTTGAAGAAGCTGGTTAAAGCTGAAGTCAATGTGAAAACAGATGTGTACTAATCATATCATATACACCATGGTCTGTTGTATCATTTTAAATGGCCTCAGACCAAAAACAATTCCCCTGATGAGGGAAGGAGGAGAAAGGACCTTTTCTTTCCCTTCATGTGCCTCTTTTCCTTTTTCTCTCCTAGTTATCCAGTACCTCCTGATCTCCAACTTTTTCTTTTCTATCAGAGTTAAAAGAGTCCATCAAACTCACTTTAAATTCCCCAGACTTTCAGAAGGCCAATATCTAGTGATTCTAGTCATCAGAATCTTAATTATTTGTGGCTGGTCTGCAGTAAAGTGGGCCATTCAGTTTCCTCCAGACCACTCACAATAGTCTATCCCTGAAGACTTTGTTGTGTACCAGATATATAGGGAATTTAATTTTATGTTAAACCAGTGATCAGGAAGTGTTTATATGGCATCCTTCCCCTTTCTAAATCTCTTCAGTGCACTGGTTTTGTAAAGCTTATTTATAAACATTTAGGATCTTAAAGTCCACTAATGCACAGCTAATCCTGTGCATTTACAGAGCACTTTTAAGTTTGCAAAGCACTTGACACACTATCTCATTTGAGAGCCTCATGACAACCCAATGAGATAGCACACCCCAGGGATTCTTTCTTTCCCTTCCTCCCATTTTTCAGCTGAGGAGACTGAGTCTCAGAGTGGCACAATAACATGCCCATAGTCACACTGCCAAAAAGGGGCAAAGGAAAAATTTGAGCCCAAACCTTCCAATCCTTGGCTTCCAGCAAGTCAGAAGATCCATGCCCAGCTGCCCATGGGCATGCCAAATGGAGAAAATATTTTACTCATTAAACAAGGAGAGCAAAATGGAGGCAGAGTACTTACTTTGTAGCTGTTAAGAAAATGTGAGGACAATTTGCAAGTGAACATGAGTGTGTCTTATAACAAAATATGTAACTGATAGCATTTATAGAGCACTGTAAGGTCTGCAAAACACTTTATAGCTATCTTATTTTAAGTTCACAACAATCTTGTTAGGTAGATGCTATTAATTTCTCTTTTATAAATGAAGAAACTGAGGCAAAGGTTAAATGACTTGTTCAGGGTTACACACAAGTATTTGTGACTAGATTTGAACTCAGGTCTTTCTGATTCCAGATCCAACACTCTCCACTGTACCACCTACTATATTTATATAGTGAGGAGAATAGAGATATCATGGACTCCTCTCAAGGAAATATGTCTGGCTAGTGATGTGTAGAAACTGAAATTTATGAACAGTCTAGAACTTTTCTTCCTCTGATTGGTTAAAGAGAAACATTTTGCAGATAGATAGGATTGAAACAATCCTTTTTTTGATTGGTTAATCCCCAATCCTTATTTTGATTGGTTAAACACCTCTTGAATAATTAGGGTAATTGAGTTTGTAAATTGAACATTCCACTTAGCTGGCTTTAGAGATAAGATTGTAACTGTCTAGTGACCAGCCTATGGTGAACAAGGAGAGGGACCATCTTTGCATCAGGGACCAAGATAAGAGGGAGACCTTTGGCTCCTCTTCTCTGCTCTCCCTTGCTGGTGTAACACTTGTAACACTGTCTTGTATGAAATGAAGAACCATTGACACACTGATGCCTAGGAGGTCCTTCCTCTCATACAGAATATTAGGAATAATTGTTTCTGTGACACAGAGAGAGTAATGATAAACTGGTTTATCTCTTCTGACTTCATTCCTTTTACAATGCTTTTTAATCTGTAGTTCTGTACCTGTAGCAAAAACCTGAAAAAAAATTAATATCAGAAAACTTCTGTGAATGCTGTGGCAAAAATAATGAAGTTATACCTGTGACAATCAGGTCACAGGAAGGAGACCCAGGCAGTTAGCAATGAGGTGATTCAGATTAAAACAAGGATTTTTTGAGAGGCTTTTGGAGTTCTGGACTGTTCTGAAGGGGAACTGGATGGTGTGCAGTGGGGCTAGGCTTCCACCTGCCAAAGGAGACATCTTTGAAGAGTACAGGATCAGGGTGGCAGCTAAGTGACTGGCTCAGTGGATGATGAGCCAGACCTGGAGAACAGAGGTCCTGGGTTTAAATGTGGCCTTAGACACTTCTTGACTGTGCCTGGGCAAGTCACTTAGCTCCCCTGCCCAGCCCTTACTGCTCTTCTGCCTTGGAACCAATACAAAGTATTGAGTCTAAGATGGAAGATAAGGGTTAAAAAGAATAGAAAACAGAGTGATAAAATGTTTCTAAAGAGATTCAGAATTGGGATGACAATTAAAGCTGGAATGATGGTCAGGGAGTCCCTTAAATAGGGACTGTCAACCACAGGGAGTAAAACCTGAAGAGCAAGGCTCAGGTGTGTGTCTGTCTCACCATTCATTTACTGCAGCCTTGATTCTCCTCCACCCCAACACAACCTTGTTTCTATACCTCAGTGCTTGGTTACACTTGGCCACAGAAAGATCCAAACATATATGTAAAGGTCTTGGTTCAATCTAAACCAATGTGCATTTATGAAACACTTCTCATGTTCAAGGCTTTCTGCTAGGTAGCAGGGATATACAAAAACAATGGAAAAATATCTCTGACCCTCAAAAAGTTTATATTCTATTGGAAGGATGACATGTAAACAGATCAATGTATACGTGAAAATTAGAAGAGAGAATAAACATTGTCAGCTAGGTGGAAAATAACATTTTTGTTTGTTCCTTTGTTTACTTGAATCCTTCCCTGCCTAGATATATATCCTTTTGGATTAAAAGGTATTTCTGTCCCAAGAATTCCCTCCATTTTTTTTTGCTCTAGAGGGTCATTGTCTGTGATGTCTTTGGGGGCAAGAAGGGAGATTATTTTTGAAAGAAAGGGGCTCTTCAGCCATTTTGTCCAGGACAATTTGATTCGCTCCTTTTTGAAGAAAGGGGCAGCAAAACTAAAATGCCAGACCTCGGAATCATATACTATTAGAGCAAGAAGGAACCTTAAAGATCATCTTGCCTTGTGGTTTTGGCTTATTTTTGTTCGTTGTTGTGAAAATTCCATCTTCCAGGCTCAAGTTCTAAGAATTGGAGTGTCAGATGTTGACACGATTCTGAATCCAAATTCCATTATGGTTTAGCCAACTCTTCACCTCTGTACAAAGCAAATTGAGTTTTACTAAAAATACTGTGAGATTTAGAAGCAGTGAGGACCTAGCTTGGTACTGTGCCTGCAGCAGGCACTCCATAAATGTGTTTTGATTAACTGACTCTCTTGGACAACTTTCGTCTTCTATGTGCCAACTCTTCTTTTCCTCTAATATTTTCACTTCCCTAAGTATTAAGATACAGTTACTCCCCTTCTCTAGTTTGAACAGATGCTGTTTTAGAGAATTCTACTAATGCAACTCTGATTCTTTGTGTTCTTTTTTAGTCTTAAATTTGCTAAATTTTTGTCTTAAATTTAGATGAATGAACAAAAGAGCATTAATTACACGTATGCTATGGGCCAGTCACTGTGATAAGGAACTAGGCATGTAACTACAAATGCAGTCAATCCCTTCCTTCAAGAAACTAATATTCTAATGGGAGAGGCAATATTTATAGGAAGTATTGGCCCTACAAAGGGTGGTCAGTTGGCATGCCCTTTTGAGAAGCAATGGTATTGTTGATTTGATTTCTATTCCTAGAGCAAGAGATGAAAAGGTGGGGAAGGGTTGATAAAGAGTATGTTAAGTGGCAGGCGAGAAAAATGGCTATGGCCAAAGACCAAATTTGGGTCTGGAGCAGGACAGAGAGAGATCTCTAGGTCTCCCTCACCAGGATATCTATGTCTTAGGGTAGAAATTCCAAAATTCTTCCAGGGCATGTTTTTCTGGCATACTATAAAAATGGAATCTCTTATTGTCAGAGCACTGGTTGAAACTATAGCTTTGGGTTTTTTTTTTTCATTTAAAAAGAAGAACTAATGAGAGAAACTTCTCACTTTCTTGGTAAGAGGGGTCTCTATCCCATGAACTTTGGAGCTTCCTGCAGAGGATAGGGTCCCAGAAGTACCAATAGCCAGCATATGCCAGTGAATGGCCCTATTACCATGAAATGAATATAATCATGAGTACTTGGAGCCTTGTCTGGCTCATCTATCCATTTAAGGAATGATCTGCCTCTACAGAATTTTGCTGTTTCCTTAATTGTCACTGCCACTGAGACCCTGTGAATTCATTCCTTCTTCACTTCCTTCCCTCTCTTGCCTACACGGTACAGGGAACTGGCACAACTTAGCCTTGTGAACTTCCTGCTCTCAGTCTATTTTCTGTATGCATTTTTATAATGAGTTTTTGTCTCCAGATAAAGATGAGTTGATTTAATTGCATTTTAGACAAGCATTTATTATAAAGGGATGGGCCACACAATGGGAAAGGACAAAAGGGAACCCATAGACCCAGTAGTGCTAGATTTAACTGGGAGTGTATATTGAAGGAGGTGGGGGTGAGGCAAGAGAGAAAGAGACAGACAGAGCCAGAGCCAGAGAGCCAGAGACAAAGAGACAGAGACAGATAGAGATATAAAGAGTTTCAATTAAAAGACACAAAGATGTTTTCTTCAAACTGATTCGTGTAATTTATTAATTTCAGAAGTGTTGTTGCTTAACACAATGCCTGGCATATAACAGATGCTCAAAAATGCTTTTTGGACTGGGAAGAATAAAATTTTGCTAAATAAAATATTGACTGACTTTTTAAAATAAAGGAAATCATGTCCATTTGGAAGTAATTAATAATACCTTATTTTCAACCTGCTCTTACTCTGCATAGCAGTTTTATTTCAGAGGTGAAAAAGATCTCAGGAAATCATCTAATTCAATTCTTTTATTTCATAGAAGAGGAAATCCAGGAAGGTGAAGAGACTTACCTAAAATAACACATTAAGTAACACCCTAAGTTGTGACTAGAAACAAGATTTTTTAACTCCCAGACTGGTTATATCTCCTTTATGTCCAATTGCTCATCTCTACATTTTAAATGTCGTTTAATTTAATTTTTAAAAATGTATACATATCCGAGCTAAGTGACTCATTGGATAGAGTTCCAGGCCTAGAGATGGGAGGTCCTGGGTTCAAATTTGACCTCAGATACTTCCTAGTTGTGGGACCCTGGGCAATTGACTTAATCCTAATTGCTTAGCCCTTACTGCTCTTCTGCCTTGGAACTGATATCAATTCTAAGTCAGAAGGTAAGAGTTTTAAAAAATGTATATGTATCAACATGTTCCTTCACTAATTCTTTGATTCTTTGTGACATTTCAATGACCCAGAAAAAGAAGGAAGGAACATATCATATGTACATCTGGGCAGAAGAGTGAACAGAACCTTTCTCATAAATTTCTCATATGTGGTATTCTATTTTACTTGGAGTACATATTTGTTAGCTCAGCTAATTACCTGCCATTTTCCAAAGTTCTATCAAAGTGGATGCTTTAAATCCTGCTTTTTCTCCAGGAAAATCTACATTTTGTCTTTTGGGAATGGAACCAAATAAAATTGCTATAAAAAATTAATGTTTGGAAAGAATGATTCTGTATTCATAAGCTTGAGGCATGTCCAGGACATACATAAATAGATTTGGCAGTAGTTGTTTCCACCAGTGGTCATTCTGCTAATCAATGATTCCTTTGTCTCTGACCTACATTGGTTAGGAGTTGGTTGGTGAATTAGAAGCAGTACGGTGTCTCAGAAAGAGCACTAGGTTGGGAATCAGAGGGCACAGGTTCAGACTTTGACCTTGCTGTTTAATACTTTTGTGCAAGTCTTTTTATCTTACTCTCTCTTAGCCTCAGTTACCCCAACTGTAAAATACAAGAGTCTGTCTAGATGATTTTAAATGTATCCTCTAGCTCTAAAAACTGTGACTTAGTGGATCTATACTTGTTTTTGTCCAGGAATGTTTGACTCTTCATGACCCTATTTGGAGTTTTCTTGGCAAAGCTACTGGATTGTTTTGTCATTTCCTTCTTCAATTCATTTTACAGATGAGGAAACTAAGGCAAAGATCATTAAGTGATTTGCCCAGGGTCACATAGCTACTAAGTGCCTGAGACCAAATTTGAACTCAGCAAGATGGTTCTTTCTGACTCCAGGACTGGCATTCCATACCTCAGAGCTGCCCAGTGGGTCTGTATTATTCTAAAATAATTTATTTTCCTTAACAATTCAAGGACCTTTCCTTCCATTGGTGTGATCTGTCTTCCCTCCCCTAGAAAATAGTGACCCCTCTCTAATATGCTAAGTACCCTTTAAGAATTGCTGTGTTAAAGTCACCACTCTCTGGCCATTCTGATTAAGAAGTCTCTCCAAACTCAAGAAGGCTGCTCCTCAGACAAACGTCTACTTCCAGGCCCCTACCTGTAGCCTCCCACTTTGCTAAGCCTTGTCAGAGTTTGTACCTGAGAATGGAAGGTCATGTCTTTAAGAAGTCCATGCCACAATGGAATATCAGAAGGAGATGTGGAAGGCATTTCAGATGCCAGTCCCTTCATTTTATAGATGAAGAAATTGAAATGGGTGGCATTCTGCCACATCAATCCCCTACAATCTTGTTTCATCAATACGTTCGCCAGAGCTCTTAAATCTTTCAAAATTGTCCTCACAATGTTATTATAGCATCAATTGTTTTCCCTTTTTATTCATCTCATTATCTCAACTCACACAAGACTTCCCAAATTTCTCTGAAACTATGCCCTTCATCATTTCTTTTGGCATAATAGTATTTCATTTCATTCCTATATATATTTTGTTCAGCTATGACCCAATTGATGGGTACTCCCTTACTATATAGATATTTTTCCTCTTTCTTTCATTTTTGGAGGCAGAGGCCTAGTAGTGGATCACTAATAATCTAGCCTTTGTAAACGTAGGATCATATCCATGCCATAACAAGGCATTAAAAGGACTTAAATGGAGAAATATATATTAAAAAATAGAAATATGGGGCAGAAGTGGATTGAGAGTCAGGCCTGGAGATGGGAGAATATGGCCTCATATAATTTCTAGCTGTGTGACCCTGGGGAGGTCACTTAACCCTCATTGCCTAGCTCTTACTATTCTTCTGCCTTAGAAAAAATACACGGTATTGTTTCTAAAATGGAAGGTAAGGGTTTAGAAAAAGAAAAGAAATATTTTAGTATGTAAGGCTACTGCTTCTTACATCTTCTAATTGGACATTAGAATAAATGTAATCCAAGTAGTCCAACCCATAAAGTATTCTCAAATGAAGAAAACAAAGCTAAAATCATAGCATCTCGAGGGTCCTTCATGGTCATATATTCCACTACCTATACTGGATCTATTCTATAACAAAACAGATAGGCGTTTAACCAACTTCGTTAGGACATGTCTAGCAACTATCTGGATTGTCAGCTAGGAGATAAGGACAATTCTGGAAATAGAACTGAATGTTGATGTTCTGAAATCTTCTTGGTATAGAGGTCCAGCTCTATATCAACAAGGATTTTGAAAGACATTTAATGGCTTTGTATGATTAAGGACAAAACAGAAAATTGAGAACAGCCAAACTAATGGTTAGCTCATGGCTGCTCTATCTGGCAAATGAGCTTGAAATTTATTTTATACAGGTATTTAAAAGCTGATTTTCACAAAGCACAAAGGAGTTTGCAGCTACACAGACACATCAAGGTTATAGAATTAAATCATGATTAGTATATGGTTTTACAAAGAATTTTCTCATGAAGATCATGCCTAGATGAGAAAAAGTCCCAAGGTTAAAACTGAGCCTCACTTTATCTAAAGTGGAATTTTGCCTGAGGCTGCCACTCAGTGACCTTGGGACATCTGGAGCAGTAAGAGAGATATACCCACAACTGCAGCTGTCCTTTGGTGAGCAAAAAAAAGGCTGTTAACTCATTAAGTACTGGCTTACTAAAAACTTAAAGCTATCCTAGAAAACTGGATTATAATACTTTCCAATAAGAAAAGGTATTGATCATAAAAGGAGTCACAGAGAGGAGTCCAGATTTTTATCTTAGATAAGCCATCCGCTGTCTGACCCAAACCTTTCAGGTCAAACGAGTCAATATATGACCCTGTCAGCTATATTGACTTTGATGGGGTCCAGATCAAAATACTATTAGAGATCCTATTTCTCTGAGTGGCTCTCAACACCTTGGCCCTACCCAGTTGGTGTGATTATTTGCTCCAATTAATGCTAAAAGAGAAGAATGACCATACTTAGTCTATAAAAGGCTAGATCGTTGAGATCTTTTCTCCTTTCCATCACTACAACTGGCAGCAGATGCTTCTCTTTAATTCATTTAGGGAGCATTTAATAAAAATGTTTAATGACCTTAGGTAAGTTATTTAATTTTTCTGGGACTCAGTTTTCTTTTCTGTAAAATGAGCAGATTAGTCTAGATGTATGGTCCTTTTCAAAGTATATAAATACTATATGAGTTTAGGAAGTGAGCATAGAAGCTGCCAGCATAGGCCAATTTGTCATCCATCTCTCCTTCCTATATAACCTTTTGCAATACTAATAATTGGCATTGAAAAGATAAGTAGGCTATAATCTTGGTGCAAAATAAATATTTTAAGACAGGTAATAATACGAGATGATTTTTTTTTACTGCCATTAGTGTATAAAGGCCAGCACATCTTGTTCATGAGTCTGTAGCTTTTAAATGTTAATGCCCTTTTATTCTCTTTTTATCTTCTCTCTAATTCCATTCATAATAAATGGTATTAGCCTCAGATTATAGGGCATCCTTTATGTGGGAAGAAAATGACTAAGAGAAGAACAGAAATTGTTTTAGAGAGACGGAGGAAGGAACTGAGTCTGGTGCATAATTACATGAGGCAGTATTGCCTAATGGTCTGAGAATAAGATGGGACATTTTGAAGAGTCCTAGGCTGGGCTAGGTTAAATCATTGTGCATCCCTGGGTGTATGTCTAGGCAAATAAAAAAGGTTCAGTAGTTCTCGTTAACCCCATTGGGATGCTGTGTATATTAACTAACAATTATCAAATTTTTTGAAAATATTAGTTGCTATGTAAGTATTAATTAGAAGGAATGAATTCCATTTTCTGTAGCTTCAGTATGAGAAAATACTCAAATTGCTTTGTATTTTTATAAATTGTCTTTTATCTTACAACTTCAAAAGACTTTTCAAAATACTAAATAACAGGAGGACTTATATATTTATTTAGTTGGAGAAGCTATAGTATAAAGAGGTTAACTGACCCATCCTAGAAATGCATGCAATAAAAGTACCATTCCAGAAATTACTGAAAGACAACCCAAGAATTAAAGTTCATTCTCCCTTCCTTTCTGTATGCCGGGCTTTCCCAATTTTTCCAGGCATAGAACTCCTTTCAGGTATTAAAAACAAAAACAAAAACAAAAAACAAAAAACAAAAAACAAACTCTTGGGGGCAGCTGGGTAGCTCAGTGGATTGAGAGCCAGGCCTAGAGATGGAAGGTCCTAGGTTCAAATCTGGTCTCAGATACTTCTAGCTGTGTGACCCTGGGCAAGTCACTTAACTCCCATTGCCTAGCTCTTACCACTCTTCTGCCTTAGAACCAATATACAGTATTGATTCTAAGATGGAAGGTAAGGGTTAAAAAAAGCAAACAAACAAAAACAAACTAACCCTTACCTTCTGTCTTACAATTGATACTGAGTATCAGTTTTAAGGCATAAGAGTGGTGAGATCTAGTTAACTGGAGTTAAGTGACTTGCTCAAGGTCACACAGTTGAGAAGGGTCTGAGGCCACATTTGAACCCTGCATCTCCTGTCTCTAAGCCTGGCTCTTTATTCACTGAGTCACATAGCTGCCCCCCTTCGGGTACTTTTATGACACATCTAGTTAATCCAATATTATTTTCAATTGTATATGCCATTATTATTTCAAGTTTTATAATCTATTGATCAACTTTCGCATTTGTGAAATCAAGTTTCAAGCCCTCAGAGAAACTGTTTCCTGTATCTGGGCCAAGAAATTTTGTTTGTTTATTTGGAGTCATCTCAGAATTCTCCTTTCTGTATGAATATAGGTAGAGTACCCAGGAAGACAGTAAATAAGGAAAATGAGAAAGAGAAGAGTTGTATGCTCCAAAATTATGGACAACTTTTCCAAGAGTTTCCAAGTTATGTAAGACAGAAGAAAGAATAGTAGTTTTGAAACCAGAGAAACTAGATTCAGATCCTGGCTATGCTTCTCTGCATATCCATGTGACACTGGGCAAGCTTTTTCACCTTTCTTGAGCCCAGTTTTCTCATCTTGGAAATGAGAATTATACCCCCTTACAGGTCATATCTAAGGTCCCTTCCATAGCTAAATCTCCAGAATTTGTAGATCTCCAGAAATTCTTCTATCCTATAAACTTAAAAATTGTCAAGAAAGTCAACCTCTCCCACCAGTGCTTTAGACTACGGTCCATCACTCCCTCTATTAATGTCATATTTACTATGACATGAAGGTTAGACCAGAGATCTTGAACATTCTGTCATTGGAGCAGAAACTCTGGCAAATCTGACCAAGCAGTAACACTTTGTAACTGGCCTAGCAATGGGCTGTTTGTCTGTTGACTGAGAACTGATCTAGCTAGGTTTGAAGGAGACCGTCATCGTCATCACCAGGTTGGCCGGCAAGTGGAGGATATTTTTGTTGCCTAGTCGTTTCAGTCGTGTCTAACTCTTTGTGACCCCATTTGATGTTTTTTTTGTTTATTTGTTTTGGTTTTTTTTGTTTTTGGCAAAGACACTAGAGTCTTGCCATTTCCTTCTTTGGCTCATTTTACAGATGAGGAAACTGAGGCAAACAGGGTTCAGTGACTTGCCTAGGGTCATACATCTAATAAGGATCTGAGACCAGAGTTGAACTTAAGAAGATGTGTCTTCTTGGCTCCAGGTCCAGAGCGCACCTCCTAACTCATAAAAATCAATGGCTGAGATGAGGAGGGGGGGTGATCTAGAGGGGAAAAGCTATGTGAATGATCTTAGGATCCTAAATAGCAGTATGAAAGCAATTTTTTTTTCATTTTTTATTACCATGCAAAACACACTTCCATGTTGGTCATAGTTGGAAGAGCAAAATCATATGTAACCAAAACCCCAGAATAAAACCAAAACTACCCTGATGCGAAAGGCAACTCCAGTAGTTCTTTCTCTGGAGGTGGGTAGCATTCCTCATCAAAATTCTTTTAAATTAAAAAAATCATCTCTTCTGGAAAAGTCTCTGACACTGGAAGAGATTATTTCCCTCAAGGCCAATTGACTTCCACATAAACCTCTACCTTGATCTTTCTCCCAACATGTTCAGGTGACCCTACCAAGAACATAGTGAGTAAAATGTTAGCCTTACATCAGGAAGGCTCACATTCATCAGTAGAACTCTTCATTGGCCTCAAGAAACTTTCGTGACTATAAGTGAGGGACCTCGATTCCCTCCATAGGACTTTTTAAGAGGCAAATTATATATAGACTCTTGGTGTTTATACCCTTTAGCCCATTAATTTTGGTTGCTATGAATGTCCAAGGAAGTCTCTTGTACAGGTATTAAGTATGTACCAACCATCATACACACACACACACACACACACACACACACACACACACACACACACACACGCCCATCCCTTCTGTCAACTCCAGTGGCTCCATATAACCTTCAAAATTGAATATAAAATCCTCTATTTTGCATTCAAATCTTCATAACCTAGCATTTTTTAAACCCTTACCTTCTGCCTTGGAGTCATTATTGTGTATTGGCTCCAGGGCAGAAGAGTGGTAAGGGTAGGCAATGGGGGTTAAGTAACTTGCACAGGTTCACAAAGCTGAGAAGTGTCTGAGGTCAGATTTGAACCCAGGACCTCCTATCTCAAGGCCTGGCTCTCAATCCACTGAGCCACCCAGCTATGCCCCTGGCCTTTTTTATTCCTGAAAGTGAACCCTTATTGTTTTTACCCTGATATGAGATTCTATCAATAGTGAGTTCCAGGTGAGAAAATTTCTTTCTACGAAAGCAGATTGCCAACTTATGGGAGACTCCTAGAGAGTTGAGTTGGCTGGTTCACTGAGAGATTAAATGATTTGTTCAGGTGCTTGTGGTCAGTATGTATTTTAGGGAGGACTCAAATTGGGTTCTTTCTAAAGGACTAGCTCCCTTGAGACATTATATCACTCTAACATTTTTGAAGTGCTTTACATATATTGTCCCATTTAAACCTCACAATACGCCACGAGAAAAGTCTTTTATTTGTTTTGTTTTTCCATTCAGAGCCAAGGTATAATATAATTGGGTATAGAAAACTCCAGATATGGAAAATCTGTCCACCAAAGCAAATAGATAATTCTTTTGTCATCCCTTCTGGTGGAGAATTGGGGAGGTGGTGGTAAAACAAGATTTGGAGGGTAAATGACTATCCAAGGATTATAGGAGAGAGATGCCTGGGAATTTTAATGGAACAAACACATATTGAGAGAGAGAGAGAGAGAGAGAGAGAGAGAGAGAGAGAGAGAGAGAGAGACAGAGAGAGAGAGACAGAGAGAGAGACAGAGACAGAGACAGACAGAGAGACAGAGACAGAGACAGAGAGAGAAATAGAGACAGAGACAGAGACAGAGACAGAGACAGAGACAGAGACAGAGAGAGGAGAGAATTTCTAGTTAGACTTACATTTACAGATGAGGAAACTGAGAACCAGAAAGTACAGAAAGTTGACACAGATAATAAGCATCAGAGTCAAGATTCAAACCCAAGACACAGGACTCCAAATCCAGTCCTCTTTCTACTACATCAGAATAAGAGCTCTGTTTGCACATTTATTCATACTAATTAGAACTGGAGGGAACCTTAGAGATCAGCTAGACCAACTCCATTTTAACAGATGAGAAAACAGAGCAGTCAGAAGCTTAGAGAGTAAAATGACTTTGCCAACATCACAAAGCCAGTTAGAAGCAAAGCCAAGAGTTTGAATGCAGGTCTCCTGAATCTTAAATGCCATGTTCTTTCACTTGAACCCTGATCCTTTGCTAGCTACTCTATAGATCTGGATAGATGAAACAATTCAGTCTCAAGCAGCCACATAGATGAAACAATGTAGTCTTAAGAATTCTTATTTCATTTGTAACCCCTATTGCCATACCAGTAGTGGGTCTGTAAAAAACAAAGCTGACTGATAATAGGAGGGAAACTTGTTTTAATGTTGTTCAATTGTGTGAGACTCTCTGTGACCCCTTTTGGGGTTTTCTTGGCGATAGTACTAGAGTGATTTGCCATTTCCTTTTCCAGCTTTTTACAGTTGAGGAAATGGAGACAGGCAAGGTTAAATGACTTGCCCAGGGTCACACAGCTAGTAAGTATCTGAGGCTAATGGGTTTTCTTAACTGCAGGCTCAGCACTCTATCAAGTCCCCTAGCTGCTTGCTAAGAAGGAGATTGCTGGAGCCTTTAAATGACTT
The DNA here is from genome assembly GCF_016433145.1 of Gracilinanus agilis. Lineage (NCBI taxonomy): Eukaryota > Metazoa > Chordata > Mammalia > Didelphimorphia > Didelphidae > Gracilinanus > Gracilinanus agilis. The sequence goes on from NC_058132.1 coordinate 227,712,228, forward strand.
TGTTTTTCTCTGACCCCTAAGCCCAATTTTTACACAATATTTAGCTCTGGGACACCTGGCGCATTGACTTCCTCTTTATACAATTAGAATGCTCTGCTTTTTTATTTTTATTTTTTATTTTAAACTGGTTCAATTAGGAGATGAGTCAATGGCTTGGCTTTCTTCTACCCAGGAATAATACTGGAAATGTAAACCACAGAAATGAAGCAAAACTCTACCCAGGGATGTGATATTTGGCCACCAAAAATCAGGTTACAAAGATGCCTGTGTCTTGAGCCTGGAGAATACTTGGTGCTAGGAAATGAGTTTTGATGCCAGTTTTAAAGCCCTTCTTTATGAGAGTTTATGTCACATCTGCTTTCCAAAGGGATTTGAAAGAGTGTTTTAAAGGAAATATGAGACTTTCCTCCTATTTAAAAGTACATTCAGAAATCCATAAAATTCAGTTCAGTCAAGTAGTTAATAAATATTTATTAAAAACCTAGTAGGTGCCAAATGGGCAATTATGTGGCATGGTGGATAGAGTGCTGGGTCTGGAGTCAGGCAGACTCACCTTCCTGAGTTCAAATCTAGCCTCAGATACTTGCTTAGCTGGGTGACCCTGGGTGAGTCACTTAACCCTGTTTTCTTCAGTTTCTTTATCTGGAAAACAAGCTAGAAAAGGAAATGGCAAATCACTCCAGTATCTTTGACAAGAAAACTCCAAATGGGGTCATGAAGAATCAAACATAACTAAAACCATTGAACAACCACAAAGGTGCCAAGAGCACAACAATGAGAAGTACCATAGGACTTTTCATGGATGAAACCTGTGACATCATTGGGGGAAGAAATTCTCTTTTGAAGAAACTCTATCTACAATGTGGATCAGCAATTGCTCTGCAACTTCTAGTTATTATCATTAGTAATAATAATAACTAGCATTTATATAGCACTTTAGGGCTTGCAAAGTATTTTACAAAACTATGTTATTTCATTTGACCATCCTGAGAAGTGGATGCTATTATCATTTTCATTTTACAAAGAAGAAAACTGAGGCAGACAGAGGTTAAGTGACTTGCCCAGGGCCACAAAATGATCTGAGTAGCTGAAATAGGATTCAAACTCAGACCTTCTTGAGTTTAGGCCAAGCACTCTATCCTCTGGGCCACCTTTTGGAAAGTTATACAAGGCATAGAGAGATTAAGTGACTTCCCAGAGTCATACAGTCATTGTAGGGCTATCATGATGAAATGTCTATGAGTGTACCATAGTGGACAGGATGCTCAACTTGGAGCACGGAAGGCCTGGGTTCAAATCTCAACTATAACAATGGCTGAGCCGTCAATGGACAGCCATTTGTCATTCTGAAATTCTGTTTCCTTCTCTATTAAATGAAGATACTAAGACTTGGAGTACTTACTCAGAGGGTCATGAGGTTCAAATGGAAAAAAATGTATAGAGAGCAATTTGTATACTTTAAGGCACTGTGAATGTCAGTATTAGAAAAGAACAGGGCTTCTAGGTGACTCAGTGGAAAGAGTGTCAGGCTAGAGTCAGGATGACTATCTTCCTGAGTTCAAATCTGGTCTCAGACACTAGCTGTGTCACCCTAGGCAAGTCACTAAACCCTGTTTGCCTCAGTTTCCTCATGTATAAAATGAGCTGGAGAAGGAAATGGCAAACCACTGCAGTATCTTTCACAAGAAAACCCCAAATGGGGTCCCAAAAAGTTGGACATGACTAAAACAACTGAACAACAAAAACAAATTAGAAAAGAGCATACCCAAAGTAAGAATTAGAACTCATGGCATATGTGACAGAATCAAATGAAGGTATTTAAAAAAGACTTGCTTATTTAAAATTATCTTTCTTTAGACTTGTACAAAAATATTTATAGCTGCGCTCTTTGTGGTGGCAAAAAACTGGAAAGCAAGGGTATGCCCTTCAATTGAGGAATGGCTGAACAAATTGTGGTATCTGTTGGTGATGGAATACTATTATGTTCAAAGGAATAATGAACTGGAGGAATTCCATGTGAACTGGAATGACTTCCAGGAATTAATGCAAAGTGAAAGGAGCAGAGCCAGAAGAACACTGTATACAGAGACTGATACACTGTGGTAAAATAGAATGTAATGGACTTCTGTACTAGCAGCAATGCAATGATCCAGGACAATTCTGAGAGACTTATAAGAAAGAACGTTATCCATTCCCCCTGCTTTTCCCCAGAAGAACATCCAGAGGAAGAACTGTGGGAGCAGAAATGCAGGAGAAAAACAACTGCTTGATCACATGGGTTGATGGGGATATGATTGGGGATGTAGCCTCTAAACAATCACCCTAATGCAAATATCAATAATATGGAAATAGGTCTTGATAAATGACACATGTAAAGCCTGGTGGAATTGTGCACTGGCTATGGGGGGGAGGGGAGGGAAGAACATGAATCTTATAACAATGGAAAAATATTCTAAATTAATTAAATAAGGTTTTCCAATTTAAAACAAAACCAAACAAAATTAAAAAACCAAAAAAAAAATAAAATTATTCTTTATCCCCCTCTAACAACATTGTCTGGATCTCTTTGAGTATAACTCATGTAATGCAAGGTGGCTAACAGAAACTTTTGCCTCTGTAATTTCTAATGGTCACAAAAAGTCAGTTAGATGTCTTAGAATCTTCAGAAAGTCAGTTAGAACTTAAAGCTATAAATAGAGGTGAAGTTCCAACTGAGGGGGCTTTTTGCCTTCTGGCTTTCTCTGTGGCTGGAGGCTTTTGCTTTGGCTTAACCTGTTGGCTTTGGCCTAACTGCTTCGGTCTTGGCCTGTGCTTATTTTGTCTTGGGGAAATTTGGACCTGTTTCATTTCTCTGGACCTCTCCCTGATCTCCCATCTCCATCCCTCCCCTTCCCTAAATTTCCTTTGGGTCTAGGTGGAAGAGAGGGCTTGGTGATTGAACATTGTGGGTTTAGTTTCTATAGGCTAGTAGAGTATCCTCAAATAAGTTATCCCTAGGTTTGATAAAGACTTTACTTAAAAGGCAGTCAAATCTTCCTGACTGGGAGAGCCGGGCTCTCTCTGTCTAAACCTCTCCGTGACCCATCCCCCACCCTCACCCCTCTCCTAGCAGCAGTTAGAAAATCCTGAACCCCCTCCCCCTTCTGCCTGACCCTGGTATTAATAAATCCCCTTGTTACCTGTTCAAACCCTCTGGTGAATCATTGTGTCGAACATTAAGACAAGGGCTCAAGGAGAAGGAATCATTTTCCTTTATTTCTTGAAAGAACTGGGGGCATCCATCTTGGCTGGAAGTACCTACCCATCAGTTTGACTGGCAGGGAGAGGCCCTCTCGACCCCTCCCTCAAGAGACTTTGAAACTAAGGAGAGAAACCCTCCAGTCAAACCTAAACATTTCCTACTGGCCCTAGTTTCCTCCCTGTATCCTCTGTCTCAAGCGTCTGGGAATAAACCTGTTTGAACTGCCCTCTCCTACATACCCCATTCCCTTATCTCCTATATACCTAACCATACCTTCTTTCCTCCTCCAATCACCTTATAATTCCCTAATATCCCCTTTATCCTTCCTCACACCCAAATTGCATTTCGTTTGACCCACTCAGGTTATCTTATTTACCTATTTTTATATAACACTCATGCTATGAAGACTCTAATTCAGTGATGAGCCAGATGCAGCCCCCTGAAATGTTCTATCTGGCTGCGGGACATTATTCCTAATCTGATAAATACAATGAGTAGGATACAATACAATGAAACTTTGAAAGAGTTGCCTTAGAAACAGACTGACAGATGAGCATTTCCTTTCCTTTCCTTTGGCCCCCCTTTTAAAAAGTTTGCCCATCACTGCTCTAATTAGTTTTTTTGTTGTGATTTACTGAAGCATTCAGTAAAGACCTCTTGATTATCTAATTAATGGTATGTGGAAGGGGCATTAAGTTGGCTCTGTGGATAGAGAACTAGCCCTAAAGGCAGGAGGTCTTAGGTTCTAATTTGACCTCAGCCACTTTCTTGCTTTGTGACCTTGGGCAAGTTACTTAAACAACATCGCCCAGTCGTTACTGCTCTTCTGCCTCGGAACACAATAGTGATTCTAAGATGAAAGGTAAGGGTTTTAAAAAATAGAGTATTTTGGTACTCATCCATATGAGCAGGGCTGAAAAGAGATGGGTAACCTATTAGCATTCCCAGATGGCCCATAGGAACCTTGTCTTTGGACTGGTTTTCCTTCACAGACTGGTTGTACTGAGAGGGACTTTTGAGGTCATGTAATCAAATCCCTTAGTTTTACAGAGGAGGAAACTGAGGCCTAAAGAGGTATGGTGACTCGTCCAAGAGCACACAGCTAGTAGGTGACAGCAATGAGAGAGAAATTGGGTCACTTAAGTCCCAATTCTTTTAATTAAATGTGGAATTTTTTACAGCTCTGTCTTCTTCCTATAAAGTTCACAAAATTCCTTTTCTTAAGAAAAGTCACCTCCTCTTAGATTACCACATACTATGTTAGTCCTTCTGCTTGCACTGTGGCTCAGCAATTCTGTGTTACACCACATGTTAGACTTCCTTCACCTGATCTCAGCAGCTATTGAAGTATGTTCTGGAGGGAGCTTCTTTGTGCAAGCTTGAGGGGGAAACAGACTGGCATGTAGTCACTTCCATGCTGTCAGAGGTTCTCTTATCAGCCATCATTTCATGTGGTTTGGGCTTATATATGACACTGATGAAATTGCTCCAGAAATTATATGGAAGAGTTTTAAATAGTTCCAGATCTCATAGTCACATTCAAAGTTTTCATAGCTGCCATATTGGGGCTAAGGTGCCTTGAAACAAGATGAACCACAGGCAGATGGGGCTGCTAGAGGGGGCCAGGACAAATAGTGGAGTTCTGGTCTGGAGTCAAAGAACCTGGATTTAAATACATCCTTGGATGCTGATTGGCTGCATGACCTTGAGTGATGTGGCACAAGTTACTTTAACCTGCTTGTGACTCGGTTTACTCTTATGTAAAATAAGGGGTTTTACTAGATGACTATCATTGTATGAACAATCCATATGAATAGAAATGATCTAGCAGATAGCAATAATAGTCACAATAATTCATACCATAATATAGTAATAATTCATCCAGCACTTAATAGTAATTGGCACATAGTAGGGACTTAATAAAACTATTGAATAATTGATTGATGCCATTCTAGTGCTATAAGATTTGTAATGCATTTCTCCTATTACAACCCTGTCAGATGGGTTGTTTAAATATTATGAGGCACAATTTATTGATGTTGAGATTCAGATTGGTGTAAAACTAGAATCACGAAGACCTGAGGTCAAATTCAGCCAAAGAGACTATCTAGCTATTGATCTGGGCAGGTCATTTAATCTCTTAACCTCAGCTTCCTCATCTGCAAAATCAGTTGAAGAAGGAAATGGCCAACTGCTCCAGCACCTTTGGCAAAAAATACCAAAATCAAACTCAAATGGGATCATGAGAAATCAGACATGATTGAAACAACTGAACCACAATAAATGCCCATGATAATCACGATTAAGCTTCTTCCTTTTCTGGATAACACTGCTTCCCCCCAGGGACCTGTACACCTATACAGGTGTAATAATTTCAGAGTATTATATTGGGTCAGCACCAATTACAAAAACGAAAAAAAAAATCAGGGTTGCCAAGTGTCAAATACCTGCCCTCCTCAGTAAGCCCACTTCCCAGGTACCTGTACATTTCCTTGACTTAAAAGTACTCCTCTGGATGGAATCACTGGATTCAGGGTCAAGAGAATCACCTCCCTTTCCTGAGTCTGTAGAGTTCATATAACCCAAGGTAGTCATGATCAGAAACGCTTAGATTTGCTCCTGGTGAATCCAAGAAATCAGTGATTGGGTCCAGGAGGTTGAATACAGAAACTTCTCCATGGAGAACAGGAATTCCTCCATCGATTTTGTTCCACAGTTCTCAGGCTGATCCAGGAATTCCTTTCCTCTGTCTTGACTAGGAGCCTGGATCCCTGACTTAACACTCTTTGCCTGCCCCGCCCCCATCTCTGTATTTCTGTACTTCTAAATGCCTCTCTCTTTGGTCTCCCTTGAAAAGGTTAAATTGAAGGGTATAGTCCAGTGGCCTTGAATCAATCAATCTGTTTTAATGGGCAACCCCATAAAGCCAAGAAATTCACCCCTTCTCGTGGAATTAACCTCAGAATTAATCCCTCAAGACATGCCATGCCTTGTTAAAATAATCTTGTACCATGCATTTGGAGGCAGAAGGGAATCTTGTTATTATTCAGTAGTTTCAGTTGTGCCCAACTCTTTGTGACTCCATTTGGTGGTTTGTTTTTTTTTTTTTGGCAGAAATAATAGAGAGGTTGGCCATTTCCTTCTCCAGCTCATTTTATAGATGAGGAAATGGAGACAATCAGAGATAAATGACTTGCCCAAGGTCACAATGTCTGAATATCTGGGATCAAATTTCAACTTAGGAAGATGATTCTTCCTGACTTCAGGTCCAGTGCTCTACCTTGTCCAACCTCTTCATTTTTTCAAATGAGAAACTAGGTCTCAAAGGGATTAAATATGCTCAAGATCACATTGTTTTATAAGGGAAAGAGGCAGGATTTGAACCCATGTCCTCTGATTTCAAACATAATGCTATTTCCCCTTTACCACCTTCCCTTTTAACATCATCATTCCTAGAACAAAATCCTCATCAGAGTCAGAGTTTATACTTTGTCCTGGGAGATATCATCAATGCCAGAAAAAAAAGTCATCATCTGTAGGGCATTGAGGACCCAGAGAAATGCCTGGATTTGCTGCAGGGTGTAGCCATACTTAGGTCTATTGGTAAGAATTGCCTGGAATCTGGAGACCTCAGAAGCCTAATCCTGATTGATGCAGAAAGAGCGAGGCCAGAATTACCTCCTAGATGGTTTAGAGCTAGAATGAGGATGCTGACAGGTCTATAAGGACAAATATAAAGTCAAAACAAGGACAGTGTCTTTGGTTGAATTTCAATCAAGGGATCAAAAAAATAATTTTTTAGTTACTTAGAGTCTGTGCCAGTGCCAGGCTAACCTCCAGGGATGCAGAGAAAGGCAAAGACCCTTGCCCTCAAGGAGTGCCTGTTCTAATGAGGAAAACAACAAATAAATAACTAGGTTACACTTAGGGCCAATCTGGATGGGAATCTCTTGAGGACTCACTTCCTAGCAGGCAGGCAGAATTTGATGACAGTATTTGTCATGAGTTAAATTCTTGGCTTTTGCCCGCAAGGTTCTTCAAAGGGGAGAAAGGAAACAACATTTATTAAGTACCTATTATGTATAATGAAATGTGCTAAGAGTGATTTACAAGTATTATCTCATTTGAGCCTGGGAAATAGGTGCTATTATTATCTTAGTTTTACAGATGAGACCGAGGTTCAGTGACCTGCCCAGGGACATTCAGTTAGTATCTGAGACCAAGTTTGAATTCAGGTTGTCCTGGCTCCAGGCTCAGTGCTCTGTCTGCTATACCATTTAGCTGCAAATAACATCTACTTTTCCAGGGAGAAAAGAGCAAGAAGTCCTCAGATTAGGGTCACGAGAGGCACAGTGTCTATAGTGCTGGTCTAGAATCAAGAAGACCTGAGTTTAAATCCTACCTCTGATCTTTGTCTACTTGGTGACCATGATTAAACTGCTTAACCTCTTTGAGCCTCAGTTTTGTCATCTGTAAAATGGATATAATAATATCTTTAACATCTAGCTTCCAATTCCTCATCTATGAAATGAGGAAAGTTGTGGTTGATAGCTTCCACAGTGACTTCCAGCTCTAAATCTGTATGATATTTGTGATCCTATGACCTGTCTATCCCCTAGTGTTACGGTGAGATTCAACTGAGATAATGTATATAAATTACTTTGAAAACATTAGTGTCGATGATGATTATTTGTCAGAACAAGTATGTGTTCACATATAGGTCTGAGGTGATGGGGGCAGGGCACCCTTCCTATAAAACATATTTACTTAGAAAAATGATGTAATTCTATTGGATTTCAAATTTCTCTGTTGAAATCTAAACAACAGTATTGGTTCATTTTACAGTTGAGGAGAAGGAAGCATCTTGTATCTGGTTGCTATTATTTAAATTGTTTCTGGCTTTAGACATTATTTTCCATCTGGGAAAGGATAAACATTTTACCTTGAAGACACTGAAATATAACTAACCCTTAAATCCCTTAATAAAAATGCACAGAGACTAAAGTCTATTATGACATTTTGGAGAATGTGATGGGTCAGGGGAACGGTAGCCCTCAGGAGTTAATAGTGTCATTTACATTTGCAAAATGCAATTTGAGGTGCTTGGATTTTAAAAAATAGATCATAAATAAAATGAAAAATACTATGTAAAGAGAGAAATCTGGCAGGAGAATTAATAAATTTCATTTGAAGGCTTTATAGGTATATGGACTAGACTTGTAATTTCATTAATTAGGGGAACTCCCTAGTGAAGAAATTTCTTCTACCAGATGCAAATTAGTACCTTCTCTGGAATTTATCTTTGCTTCCATCCAGATCACAGAATCAGAGACTCTCAGTCAGATCATCAAGTATAACCTATATCCGATCAATAATTTTTCCTACATCTTCCCCAACAAGTGGTCATTCAGCCTTTGTTTGGAGATTTTCAATATAGAGAAACACCTATCTCCTCCTCCAGTTTTTCAGATATCTCTATTTGTTATAATGTTTTTCATATCAACGTAAATCTTTCTCTTCCACCCATTGCTCCTAGCTCTGTCCTCTGGGCCCAAGCAGAGCAAATCTAGTTCCTCTTGTACATGATAGCCATTCAAGAACTACAGATACAATTATTATATCACCATTAAGTCAACTCTTCTCTAGGTCAAATGCCTGTAATTCCTTCAACCAACTTTCACATGCAGATTCTCCAGTCTCTTCACCATCATTGTTGTCCTCTATGAACTTGTCTACATTGAGCTTGCAGACCACCCAAACTAGTAAATCATTTCCCACAAACTATTGTCTAGCTATGTATCTACCATCTTGTATGTATGAAGTCGATTTTGAAAAACCAAATGTAGACTTCTATCTTTACATCTTTTTCTTCTGGGCTAAAAACCATTTGGTATCTTGCATATACCTAGTCAAGACTGGCAGAACCACAAACATGGCACATACTTAAGATACTCCCTTCTTTCCTTCCTTCCTTCCTTCCTTCCTTCCTTCCTTCCTTCCTTCCTTCCTTCTTTCCTTCCTTCCTTCCTTCTTTCTTTCTTCCCTTTCCCCCTCCCTCCCTTCCTTCCTCCTTCCTCCTCTCTCTTTCTATTCCTTTCAACAATGCAGGTGAGCATCTACTTTTAAAAATCATATTTTATTTTTCCCAGTTACGTGTAAAAACAATTTCTAACATTTCTTTTAAAAATTTTTTGAGTTCCAAATTCTTTCCTTTTCTCTCCTCTCTCCCCTCCCTGAGGCAGTAAGTGATTTGATATAGGCTATACATGTGCCATCATGCAAAATACATTTCCATAATAGTTGTTGTGAAAGAAAACACAGACCAAAAAAAAAAAAGAAAATGAAAAATAATAAGCTTTGATCTGCATTCAGACTATCGGTTTTTCCTCTGGAGGTGGATAAATTACATTTTTCATCATTAATCCTTCAGGATTAACTTGTATTATTTGTATTGCTGAGAATAGCTAAGTCATTTACAGTTGATCATTATATAATATTACTGTTATTGTGTATAATGATCTCTTGGTTCTGCTCAGTTCAATATTATTTCTTTGAATAGAGATGTATGATGTGAATCAAGAAGCTACACTTAAAGGAAGAAATAAATAATTTTTATACCTAAATAATTAGAGAAAACTAGTTGCAAACCCTTTTATAACTGTATAGGTGACCTTCATCAGTTTCTGTGACTGAAGCACTCTTCATCATACAGCTGGTCTAATAATAAACCTCTCCAAATTCATTACTAGGCTGATCCTCAGATAACAGAGATAACTGTTAAGAGGCCATCAATAGATCCATTTTCCAATAATCAACACTCTATGAACAAGCAATACTAGAAGAAAGCTTTTTAGATGTAGTAGTCCTGAAAAATAAGTCTTATTCTTTTGGAAATTTTTTGCTGTCCATGTCTTTAAAGCCAAGGTGAGCTGAACCCTCTAATAATAATAATAATAATAATAATAATAATAATAATTAATAATAATAACTAGCACTTACATAATGCTTTAAGTTTTGCAGAGTGATTTACAAATAATATTTCATTTTATCCCACAATAATCCCAGGAGATAGGTGCTATTATTATCCCTGGCATGGGCATTGTACCCCCAAAACTATAGAAGTGCTTCAGATAAACTATAAGCAGGCAAATTCCTTTGTTCCCTTCTATCCTTGTGACTCCTAACCCAAAATATCTGATAACTCTTATAAGATCCCGAGAGAATTATCTTCCTTGGATCGTTCTTTAGATGGACAGAGAGATATACCTCCTTGATATCATCACGTTGTATCTCAGACATCCATCTGTCTTTTAAACTATGAGGGTTACCCCTTACTTCTTCAGGCAAACCTACCCCCCTGCCCATGTATGCCTCAATGCATACCACTCTAGAGTCACATCTTCACTGCTGTAAAGAGTAGAAAGACCCCAGAATTGATGTCATCTGGGAGCAGCTTTTCATTTGTACTGTTCCAACTAGGAGGCAGGCTTCCACCTATGCTGACCTCCTGGCCAGATTCAACATTACCTTCTAAATTAATAAATTTCTCTTTTTATTTTTAAGCTAAGTTTCAGAGTCTTGCATCCTTGCAAAAGAACCCTTCCCGAACCCTGGGGGTTTACTTCAAGCCACTCACAGCATCCCCATTTTACAGTTGAGGAAACTGAAGTAGAGAGAAGTTAAATGACTTTCTAGGTCACAAAGCTAAGAAGCATCAGAACCTGGATTGAATTTAGGTCTTTCTGACTCTAGGTTCATCACTCTATCCACTGCCCAACCTGATAATTTTCTCTAGTAATGTCAGCCAGCATTTCATCACAAGCTCAAATGATTCATGTTGCCAGCCACAAGTCCATCATCTGGTGTAATAGCACTAATCAATGTAAATGATAGCTAAGTCAAAAATTTACCTTAATTTAGGCAACCCTGGTTGATAAATACCAATATGAATTTATTCAAATGTTACTTGAGGAATAATTCTTTGCTCTTCAAATGCAGTGTTAGAATCACATAATTATAGAGTTGAATGAGACGTTGCTATTGTTCAGTTGTGTCTGACTCTTTATGATCCCATGAATATTGTCCAATTTTTTTCATTTTTCCCTTTATTTTTAAAATATCTTCTCCACATGATTATAAAAAAGAAAGAATGCTATTGACCATTTTGGTAAAAATACAAAATGTTTCAAACACATCTTCTGCACAAATTTTATTCCCAGGATACCAAATCCTTTAGCTTTGATAGCAGCAGTTGCTTCAGTATCTTAGCAAAGATACTGGAGAGGTTTGCCATTTCTCTCTCTAGTGGATTAAGGCAAACAGAGGTTAAAGGACTTGACCAGGGTCACACAGCTAAATATGTGGTTGAGGTTGGATTTGAAATCAGGTCTTCCTGACCCCAGGTCCAACACTCTATCTATTGAACCATCTAGATGTCCCCTGAATGTGACATTAGATGTCACTTGATCTAACTACATCATTTGTCAGATTCATTCACTCATTCTTTCTATTCATATTTGACTACCAACTCACAGAGCTTATATCCTAGTAAGACAGACCTTGTCAGTAATACTGTGATAACTAAGAAGCAGATATTGGCCAGGATATAAAATAAGATGTGAAACACAGAAAGATATTAAGTACTAAGGGAAATTAGGTAGCTTAATAGATAGAAAGCCAGGCCTAAAAATGGGAGGTCCTAGGTTCACATCTGGCCTCAAACACTTTTTAGCTGTGTGACCCTGGGCAAGTCACTTAACCCCCATTGTCTAGCCCTTACCATTCTTCTGTCTTGGGACAAATATTTAGTATTGAGCCTAAGAGAGAAGATAAGGATTTTAAATAATAATAATTTTTACAAAAGAATGCACTATAGGAATTCAGAGGAGGGAGAAATTACTTCTAGCTGAAAGATTCAGAAAAGGCTTCATGAAGGAGTTAATATTTGAATTTGGCTTTTAAGGATGGATGGGTAGGAATCAGACAGACAGCCTTGGAGGAGTAAAGGACATGTTAAGGGAAAGAAAGGAATAGTATGAGAAAAAGCAAAAAAGCATAGTACTTGGAGATAAAGTTGGAAATGTAGCTCAGAATAAGGTTGCTGAGGGCTTTAAGCACTAGATTAAACAATTTTAAAAATACTTGTGCCTTCTTTGTTTATGGAATCCCAAAATTTGCCCCTGTCCCTTGGGAACTTGCCAAATGGGAAGTCCCAGACTCACTTTTGTCTTAGACTGAACAGTGGACCATCAAGCATCCATTAAGCACCCTGAAGAGGAGTGATAGAGATACTCAAACTTTAAGGACCTTTTTGTCTTCTTAGCCTCTCCTAAGTCCCTGCCTGGTACCTCAGCCCCCATCCTACAACCTCTTTCCCAAGCCTGCTTGTAACCAGTCAGTGTGTCCTTCCTGTCCTTCATTTCCTGAAAGGTTTATGGGATCCCAAGTTCTTCACCTCATTGGAAAATCTCCTTTCAAGGCATCTTTTCCCAGGGACAATGTTTCCAGAGCACCAGAGCTTTGTCTCTGGGTGGTATCTAGTCCACAACTCAGTGTAGGGCCAATTAGAGCATTTTCTTTCCTGTTCTGATTAAAGACTTGTTCTTTTTAACTATTTTAGTGGTTCTGGGTTCTATCCACTGAAGAATTTTAGTTGAGGGAGGGAGATAGATAAAGCAATGCTTTAACAAGGCAAACATGTCAGTGGGAGAAGAATGGATTGATCTGGAGGGACAAGAAGACCAGTTGGGAAAATATTCTAAAACTCTAGGTGTAAAGCATTAAATTAAGGCCATAGCTTTGAGCATGTAATGAATGAAGCCTGGTGTGGTGGGAGGAGCACCTGAGCAGGAGTTCAAAGATCTTGGTTTAAACCTAGACTTGGTCACTTTCTGATTTTTGATAAATCACTTGCCAAGAAAATGCCTCAGACTTTCAGTTTCTTTATTAATAAAGTCAAAGTATAAGATTAAATCATCTGTAAAGCTCCTTCCAATTAAAAATTCTCATGATGCTTCAATATATCAGTGTATCTATGATCTTATCAATGTAGTTACTCCCTTTAAGGTCAGAGAGAGCAGCCCATCCACATATTATTATGCTTGTCTACTCTGGCTGTGTCTTCCCATGAATCATCTGTAGCCTTCTTATATCTTACACCCCATTCCTGAGCCCCTATCCTCAGTGTGCTCTGGAATGATCTCCCAAATCAACACTCCTTGCCTTCTCCGGTTTCTTTCAAATGCCAGCTTGAATCCCATCTCTACAAGAAACCTCTTCCAATCTTTCTTAATTCCTTCCTTCTGTTGATTATTTCCCTTTATCCTGCATATAACTTGTTCGTACATAATTGTTTGCATATTGTTTTCCCCATTAGATTGTGAGGGCAGGGGCTACCATTTGCATTTCTCTGTATCACCAGCACTTAGCACAGTGCCTGGCACATAGAGGAAACTTAATAAATTATTATTGATTTATTGATTGATAGAGATCCAAAGTGTTGGAAGACAAATGAAGCTAGAATAGAATAATTTCCTAGCAGAAGAGGAATGGTTTGAATAATGGACGTTGTAACAAAGTTGGATAATGTACTTTGTAGAAATGAGAGTAGGATGAATGGAAAGATCAGCAGGTATATTCAGAGGAGAATTCAGAGTTCAGTGGAAAAAATTATTTTCAAGCGTCCTCAGCATACTGAAATAAGCTCTATTCATAAAACTTTTTTTTCCTTAAGGAAAATGCTCATTGTATAAAGCAAACTATATACCTCCACTGCTTCTTTCTGCTATCCTAAGCACTACTTTGGACAAAGAAGCATTTATTTTGGGTGGAACATTTTGGTGTCTTGGCAGGTTTTTGCCTGTGATTATAACCACATGGAAATATTTCTCAATGCTGTCTGTTCTCCCACCCACACTCACGAGGTATTATGAACAGATGGTTTTTTATTTTCCTGGAGGAATCCAGCTTGGAAATTGATGAGGCTGCTTGGCAGTAGAGAAGTCTTGTCCTACAATTAAATTCTACACTTTGTTTTAACTCAAAAAATATTTACTGAGTGCCTACTATGTGTCAGGCCCTGGGGATACAAAGATAAAGGAAACTATTTCTTCACCTCAGGAAGCTTACCTTCTTCAGCTGGGTGCGAGAGGGAAGAGGGTATGTTACAACATGGAAACAGAAAAATACAAAGCATCTACAAACTAAGCTTTCCAGGCAAGAGAACACTGATAGCTGAGATGTATCAGGAAAGGCCTCATGAAGGAACTGGCACCTGAATTGATCCTGGAAAGAATGCTAGAACTTTTAAGAAGCAAAGAAAGGTTTATATTAAGAGATGCTGGCTTTAATGTAGTATGTGTGGGAGAGGGTCTGTAATAAGAAAGAAGACTGGAAAAGAGACCTAGAATTGGGCAGGGTTGTAAATGTTAAACTGAGCGCGCTGAATCCTAGAGATATTAGGGAGTCATTGAGGATTCTTGATCAGGGCAGTGATATGGACCAACTTAACATTGTCAAAAGTGTATTATGGCAGCTGGGAGATGGATGAGATAGGGAAGAGAAAAGAATGAAGAAAACCAGTTAGGAGACTATTTCAATATTTCAGTGTCACCATGTGACAGGTGATGAAAGAGTAGAGTAAGGTATCATGTAAGTAGATCTTGTAAGTAGAAAGTAGGTCGCAGGTACAAGAGAGTTATGAAGAATGAATTGCCAAGATGGAGGTGATGGAAAAGATGGTTGAGGATGACATTGAAATTTTGAACATGAAGGATATTGGTACATGAAACAGAAATAGAGAAATAAAGAGGAGCAAAAGAAAGTGAGTATTGTTGTAGATCAGTTGATTTTGAGATGACCATGGGACTTCTGGGCAGCTAGTTGGCACAGTAGATAGAATGCTTGCCCTGGAGTTAGGAGGCCTCGAGTTCAAATCTGCCCTTAGACACTTATGAACTGTATGACATTGGGCAAATCACTTATACCCTGTATAACATGAGATGAAGAAGTAAATGGCAAACCACTCCAGTATTTTTGCCAAGAAAATTCCAAATGGGTTGAAGAGTCAGACATGACCAAAATGACTGAACAACAACAACATGTGTTTTCCAGCTGGAGATATCTAGCCAGAAATTGGCAATGTATGACCTTATGAGAAAACTGAGAGCGTGATATATAGTTTGGGGAGTCATTGTGTAGAAATGATAACTCAATTTAAATAGCCTGTGGGTTCCCTGAGAGAGAATAAAGAGACAGAGAAGAGGTTCTAGAAGATATTCCTAGAGTACATTCAAACTTAGGGGGTAGATATAGATGATCTTTGAAAGAAGAAACAGTCAGACAAGTAGGAGGAGAACCAGGACGGTAAATGTCAAGAAAGCAGAGGAAAGAAAGAATATCCCCCCCAAAAGGGGTAGTCAACGTTATCAAAGGCAACAGAGAAGTTAAAAAGGAGGACTGCGGGGTGGGAGGGAAGAAGATAATGTTGGATTTGGCAATTAATTGGACATTGGAGAGAATGATTTCAGTCAAAGGTCTGGAAGTCAATCATAAGGGATTGAGAGGTAAATGGAAAGTGAGGAAGGATAGGCAATAGGTATAAACTGTTTTTTCTAGTAGTTTGGCTATGAAAGTGGGTTTTATAGTAGAGAAACTTAAGGAAACTGCAAGTGAAGGTTTTGTCTTCTTTTTCTTTAAAGAATGAAAGAGGCTTGGTGTGTTCATGGGCACCAGGGAAGGAAACAGTTCGTATGGAGACTAGAGGATGAAAGAGTAGAAGTGATCAAGGGGAAAAAGTTCACAAAGGAGACTGGATAGGATTTATATGGGGGTACAGGCTTCCCCTACACACCCCCAAACTCCAGATTATACTTTACTCATTTTCCCTTGCATTTCTGCAATGCTATGGGAAGGTGACTTGGAGCTAACATGAAGTTCCTCTCTGGTCTCTCCCCTCATTGTCCTTGAGCACAGATAGGCACCTCCCATCTTGTTCCTGATAGGCACCTATAGTATCTCCCAGATATCTGATTATCCTCTAAATGGAACAGTTCACCCCCTTTTGACTTTGAGGCATAAGAATTAACCACATGACCCATCTCAGGTCCCAGAGACCCAGAAACCTGCCATCATTATCCTATCTCTAATCACATAGACTCTGTTGTCAAAAGGGTATAAAAAGCCCAGAACACATCTCTTCTAGGAGGCAGCATTCTATTCTCTCTGTCTCCTTCAGCCATCCCATTTGACTTACATTCAGACTAATAAGTCTCTTTTATTTTTAAGCAAGTTATTGGAATCTGTTATTCTTGACAAGGGCAAACTGTCCAGATCCAGGGTTTTACCTCAAAGCTCTCCCATAGCATTTTGGTGCCAGAAACCTGAGATTCCTGAGAAGGCTGCTTCTTCACCCAGGATTCATGAGGATACCACTTCTCAGGTGTTCTTGGGACAGGGCCCTTGTGGATCCTGTAACCCCCCTTTTTTGGGGGTGACATCTCTATTGGGCTCTCTCCCTCTCTCCCACCTGAAACCTCAGGGGTTGGTTGGGCCTCTGAGGCTGGGATCAGACTCCATGTCCCATTTCCCTTGCATAATCAGAAGATGCTTGTTTAGGAAAATATACCTCAAAGTCAGAAATCTATCTTATCTGAGTGACTAATTGTTGGCACACCCCTTGGACTCATGGGAGGACAAGACTGAACAACAACAATGTCAGGGCTAAAGGGAAAAAATTAAGGGGCCATCAGGGAAGATAAAACTGGAGTGTAGGGAGGGGAGAGCCTATATGTTTTAGTGAAAAAAGATAGATTGAGGAGGAAAAAGATACAGAGGACAGATATAGAAATATAAGAGGTTGTGGTTAAAGAAAATTTGAGATTTCTGGATCATGTTTATCTTATGGTTTCTGGTGAGATGAAGGTTGTGAACTTTTCTGTGGATAGCTAAGGTGGAATGAAGTTATAGATTATAGGAATTGAGAATGTTGATGTACTAAGAGGTCTTCAAAGGGATATATATGCATATTTTGAAGTTTTCGAATATGAAGACCTGTATTGGGAAAGAGGAGAAAACTGTGACCTCTCTGCTGAATTCCCTGAAAAAGGATGTTGAATGACTTGGTGTCAAGAAATCATTGCAACCAGACTGCAGATCAACCTATCTATAACTCAATCAACAAATATTTTATCAGATGCCTACTATGTTCCATTCACTGACCTAGGTGCTGGGGATATAGAGACAAAAATGAAAGAATCTCTGCCTTAAGGTACCTAAGATAGCCATTTCCTGCTCAGTGAGGCTGGGGGGTATGGGACAAGTACCCAGTACTGGAGAAGCTTGCCAAAGAAGTAGTTGACAGGTGATGGGTTTCCATGAGTGCAAGATAATGAGATGAAGACATAAGGCAGCATGTTAACAATAGGAAAGGATTTTATAGGGCACCTTAGAAATAGAAGGAAGAACAGTATAGGGATTTAGGAAGTATAGGGCTAGAGTGAATGGGGATGAGAGAGCCATGAGTGGCAGCAGGAGGAGATTTTAGGCAACCAGTGACTTGATCAGAGTGATTGAGAAAGGAAGAGGTAGGAATCTGTTGGCTATAGGACTAGGGATTTAACCCTGTGATGAAGGAAGATGGCAGCACTATGTTCTTTCTCAAACACTGGGGTAGAAGGGATATCCATTTGGGCATCTCTGTGGATAAATACTTGGGGGTTGGTTCCCAGATGACTGTTACATGGAAGAAACACTTGGCTTCTGATCTCTGATGTTTGTGAGGCCCCAGCAGTACCTCCTATCTCAGACTTGGGACCTCTGGTGGTCTATGTGAGACCCTAGTAGTGACTTAGGCTCTAAGGCCAAATGAAGCAGTTAAACAAAGAAAAGCCTTTGCAATTACTCTGTCTACCTTCTGGATTAGATTTCCTACTCTTTTCCTCTTCTAGAATATAAGTTCCTTGTGGGCAGGAACCACTTAATTTTCATTTTTGTATTCCAAACATTTAATATAATAACTTGTAAAGAGTAAACAATAATTCTTTTGTTGAAATGAATTTAATTGAATTATACTCTAGTGATAGTTTGTGGTGAAACTAAGGCCTGGACAGGAATGATTATTTAATCTTCAAGTGTGTGGATTTGGTGGTATGGATGTGAGGGGGAAATGGAATGAGAATGGTAGCAACTAAAGAACTGGCAGGTTGGTATGCAATAATGAAGCAGGAAGACTAGGACAGGGATGCCTGGCTTTGAAGCCCTCATTCAAGTAATGTCTCGAGTTAAAAGTACAATCAAGACTGGGCACATGAGGAGAATTCCTAGTCTTTTTATTAGGTTTTACAAACTTTAAAATTTGACAAAATTCAAGAATATTTAGCTCATGTAATCTTTTCTTTCTCTCAACACCATTCTATTCCACAAAGATTTGATTATAGGACTTAGACCTGGAAAGGACTTCATGTGTAATCAGGTCCAACCCATTCACTTTACAAAAGTCCAGAGAAACTAAATAATTTGTCAAAGACTACGTAGGTAATAAATATCAAATGTAGGTCTGAAACCCAGATCTCCTATTCCCAATCCATTATATACTATATATCTCACTTGCCTCAAACTATGTGTCCTACACCAGTTTCAATCAACCAATTAATCAGTAATATTTCTTTAATACCCACTGTTTGTCAGGTACGATGCCAGGGATTGGTTATAAAGAAAAATAAGAATGAAACAATCTCTACCCTCACAGAATTTGTTTTATAGTAAGAGGACAACTAGATAAAAAATAAATTCAAAGTAATTTTTTTGGAGAAGGACGAGAGTGAGGAAGGAGATAGCTGAGGAGGTCAAAAAGGCTTCTTGAGGAAGAAGTGGTATTTGAGGTAAGTGAAAGAAATAAGGAATTCTAAGAGATGAAGAGAGGGGAGAGAGTAGATTTCAGGGAAAAGCCTAGGAAAAGCCATGGCAATGGGAGATGTAATATTATGGGTGAAAAACAGCAAGAAAGTCAATTTGACTAGACCAAAGAGTATGTGAGGGGGAGTAATAATAAGTAATAATAACATAATAAGACAGGAAAGGTGATATGGTCAGATCTGTGCTTTAGGAATAATATCACTTGGCAACCACATGATATAGGGTGGTGTGTGTGTGTGTGTGTGTGTGTGTGTGTGTGTGTGTGTGTGTTTTGCAGTAGTCCAGCAACTATTGTCAGCCTCAACTAGGGTCATGGTTTCGTAGATGGGCTATTTGGAGAAAGGGGTCAAATGTGAAAACTGTGGAAGTAGAATTGCTAAAACTTGGCAGCTGATGAAATATATGGAGTTAAGGAATGTGAAGAGTGGAAGATGACTCTAAGGTTGTAGGGCTGCATGAATGGTAATACCCTTGACAGAAATATTTTCCTATATATAAAGTTATTAATTATATTTATTAACAGTTCAGAAGAAGAGCACGTTTGTGGATAATGAATTTTATATTGGACATAGTCTCTTAGACATCGAGCTTGAAATGTCAACTCTGCAGTTACTGATGTAAAATTAGAGATCAGGAGAGAGACAAGAGTGGGATAGACAAGGTATCACAAAAGTTTTAGTGCAGTTCTAAGCTTTAGTAGCTAAAATACCTTATATAGATCTGACAGTCTTTGGACTAGAGAAGATACCACTGAGAAAGTAGAAAAAGGATAGAACAGGTCCATGCAATACCTCTATAGTTGAGGTGCAGGATGTAAGGTGATAGTCCAGCAAAAGGTACACCAGGAACCAGTCAGACAAGTAGGGAGAGAACCACAAAAGAAAAGTCACCAAAAACCAAAGAGGGGAGAGGGAAAAGGCCATGTTTCCCTTCTAGAGCATTGGTTTCCTTTACTTCCTTTATTCAAAGAGCTCCTCTATCTCATTTCCTATATGAAACCTTTGTAACCTGTTCACACCTGTTACAACTATTAATATAGTCAATATACCAATAATTAGTAAAGGGCCAATACCCTGTATAATACCTTTCTGTCTTCCTCAAAGTTTTCAGTACACTTGTAGCAGGTATATGCAATGGAAACTCTCCATTTGGTTGTTATTATTTGCACATTTGTTTTTTATCAACCTTTATATTAATCTATTGGTAACCAGGATGAAATAGAAGATAGAGGACTAGACTCAAGTCAGAAAAGTCTGAGTTCAAATTCTGTTTCAGACACTTATTAGCTATATGTAACCCTGAGTAATTCATTTAATTTTTCTCAGATTCAATTTTTTCATCTGTAAAGTGGGGATAATAAAGGTTGTTCCTTCATAGGGTTGTTGTGAAAATTGAGTGAAATGATATAAGCACAGTATTTCAAAAACGTATCATATAAATATTATTATTATGCACATAGGCCATAGTTCTTCCCAAAAACAAATCTGGTATTTTAAAATATCTATCTTATATAGATCTGACAGTCTTTGGACTAGAGAAGATACCACTGAGAGAGTAGAAAAAGGCAGTGTGTTTCTGTCTATCTATCTATCTATCTATCTATCTATCTATCTATCTATCTATCTATCTATCTATCTATCTATCTGTCTGTCTATCTCTTTATATTTTCCTTTCATTTCATATAAATTTTATCTTTCACTGATAAATGAAGGTATTTAAAAACAGACTATCTTATAATAGCCCCTTGGAATATACCCAGTCTGCCTAACATTGAGGCACCCCTTAAGGGGGCTTGCTTGGAATGTGTAGATCTCCTAAAATGGAGACATTCTACCAGATTGGTGGCATAGCTTAAACATGCAAAAGATTGTGTCTTTAAAATGGACAGGACTGGGCAGCTGGATGGCTCAGTGGATTGAGAGCCAGGCCTAGAGACAGGAGGTCCTAGGTTCAAATCTGGCCTCAGACACTTCATAGCTGTGTGACCCTGGGCAAGTCACTTGACCTCCATTGCCTAGCCCTGTAACAAATAAAATTAAAATAGAAGGATATATATAAAAAAGATATTAGGGTTTAAAATGGACAGGACTATATGAATCTTGTAACCATGAAAAAATATCTGAAATTAATTAATTAAATAAAATAAAAAATATACAAGAAATAAAATGGACAAAACTGAGATAGTTGATCTCTCTTTCTCTTACTCTCTCTCTCTCTCTCTCTCTCTCTCTCTCTCTCTCTCTCTCTCTCTCATTTTTTTTTTTGGTCATTCTTTTCTTATTACATCCAGAGGGTGAAAAATGCAATTCATTCACAGCCCAGGTGGGTGCCATAAACTGAACTAGGATGGAGGGAATACCTTCCCTTCTCTTTCTCTCTTTTTACTTGGTTTTAACAAATGAGCCTGGAGCCTCTATTATGTTTCATTTGTCCTTAGTTTCAGGTACTGGCAAGGGTTACACTAGAATGGGGAGTTCAAGGCATGGTAATCTTTGGGCTGGATTGCAGGACAGGTGGTGGAGTCAGTCATCCCTGCAGGCAAGGAGAGAAGATAGGAGGGCCTGGGACTCAAGTCCTAGGGGATTTTTAGACTTTAAATATGGACTGTGTGTTCTATGGGAACCCAACTAAACTAAACCTAAACCTTTCCCTTTCCTAGAGATTGAGGTGACACAAACTGGGGGAAAAAGAAGTGGGGAGGAAATTATGCTCCCTATATCTGGGGGGAGAAGATTATTATTTTGGTGATTGATTATACCATTGAAGTAAACATTTCTTTGTAAAAGTTGGCTAACTTGAACTGGGATGCAGAAGACCCTCCTATACACATACATGTTGGTGAGGGCTAGAACCATTGGTGGAAAGCCTAGATCCCTCCAAATTCTTATTGAGGATTACCAAAGAATTCTTGGGGGAAAAAGAAATCCAAAATTCCTGGCCTTTCAGGCAGTGGGGGGCAGATTAGCTAGTGTTACAATACTAAGAAATGTCAGGTAAACTTCCATTAGGTGAGTCAATGGACATTCATCTCATCCTTGACCAAGTGCCATTTGGGTTTGCTTGATTTGAATCCCTAAATTGCTTGCCCCTTGCCATCAGCACAAGAGAAAAGGGGCTGGGGACTCCAGAATTCCTGTGGCCTCAAGTGTTCCCTAAATTGAAGAGAATAATAACTAAAAATAATTATAGCACTTAAAGGCTTGCAAAGCCTTTATATATATTCTCAGAAATCCCATGGGATCAGTCCCATGGGTGTTATTTCATTTTACAGATGAGAAACTCAGACCAGAGAAGTGGAGTCACTTGCCTGTGGTCACATAGGAAATATTTGTTTGGATTTGAACCTAGGTCTTTTTTGACTCTAGGTCACTAGGCCATAATGCCTCTTGGACCTTGCAGAGCTCTTTAGCAGCTGGGCTATCTTTCATCTTGCAGCTGCAGAAGAACAGAACTCATTTCATATAATACCAATAGTTCACTACCACGAAGCCAATCCTTAGATAAGCTGGAGTTAATTGCTACCCATACAAGCAAGATGTTCTAAAGCTGTTCTAGTGTTGTTTCTCCTCCTCCACTTCTCCCAGTCTACATTCTGGACATAATACTTGATTTTTTAAAGTTTAAAAAACTGAAATGGAGCTTGTCAGGCTTATAAATTGTGTTTTGGTGGATATCAAGATGGAGGCTGTTTATGGCCTTTAGGGGCAGGAGTAAGATCCATGAACAGGAAGACAGGGAAGCAGATTTTAGGTCAAAATATGGAAGGACTTTCCAACAGACTATAAGATCCCTGTCTCTGGAAATGTCTCCATACTGCAGATGGAAGAATTCCCATAGGAAGGGGGATGGTGCTGGAGAGGACTCCCTACTTTAACATTCTATGAATAAAGTAGTCAATGGTATTGCCTGGTGTGATGTTTGACTTACCCAGCATCATGCTCACATCGCCGATGCCCCTCTCCTGCCTACGTGGTTAATCCTGGATAATTCTAGTAAATGCTTAACTTCTTCAGGGTGGGGATACTACAGCTATCTGAAATATAAAATATGGGATCATTTATGACTCAAGAAAGCCTGAAAATAGCTCACTCTTCAAAGAACCTCTTTATAACCAGGAAGCTCAGACTCTGTGTCTAATGAGATCTGACCTGAAATAGGTCTCGTGTTCCAAGGCAGGGACATAGAGCCATTCTAGTAGACAGTGAGTTTTCATTTTTCTTAGTCACTTCCTTTCCACCTTTGTCAAGTCATCCTGTCTATCCCCTTTATTTTTATTCCTTACAAAATACAACATTGTTAAAGACTGTTGATTTTTCTTACTCTTTCTTTTGTGCTTGTAATGTCTTTTTTTCACCTTAAACCAATGTTTAAGTTTTAATCTAGAGATCATTTTATTCTTTCCATACCACTTGCTTTATAATTAAAATGTAATCATGTAGGGCTTTAGTTATGGGATTATGGACTCCAAGCAAGGCTTTTTTTTTTTTAAACCCTACCCTTCTGTTTTAGAATCCATACCAAATATTAGTTTCAAGTGACTTGCCCAGAGTCACATAGCTAGGAAGTGTCCAAGGTCAGGACCTCTCGTCTCCAGGCCTGGCTCTCTATCTACTGAGCCACCTTACTGCACCCTGAGAAAGGCTTTTCATTGGCATGATTAACTGAATTAAAATTAGAAAAGAGCCCAATTCCCATCTAATTATGATTTATATGAAAACTTACTAAAATTATTTTTATTAAATTCATTAAAGTTTAACTTCAAACTAATTACAATTGTTTTTATAAAAACAATTTTAATAAAAATTGTACACGGCCATATTTCAAGTAATAAAAACTTACATATGCAATTACTTCATGCAGAGATCTTGGACAATTCTTAATCGCTACTTAATCATCAGCCAAAAAAGGTCAGCTGGGTCAATGTAGAAGGCTTTCTAGATTCTGAAACTCAAAGAGGAAGAGGAAGTAAATTTCAAATATGGAGGGTATGTGTGTGGGAAAGGGAAGCTTTGGATAAATGCATGAAAGTAGGAGACAATATATTGAGTTTGATAAATAGCTGGCAGTTCATTTTGGTCCAGAGGTAGAGAGTATGAAGGTAAGAAATATAAAAAAAGACTGGGAGATTAGGAGTTGGATTATGGAACACCAGAAGTGCTAAACCAAGGAATTTGATTTTATTCTGAAAGTAACAGGGAGCTTTGAAGATTTTAGAGCAGGTAAGTACATAGTTAAGAGCTATAGCTTGGACCAGTCAAGATGGCAGAGTTGAGGAAATATTATGGATGAGATATCCCTCATGACTATTTTACCAAGACTTAGAAAATGTACCAGACCAAGTCCTAATTGGGAAATCCAAGAAAAAAAATCACAATCACATAAAGTCCATTTTCAATCCAAGGTCAGTTTAGGGAGACAGAGGGCTCTTCGGACTTTGGGGATGGGTCTAGCCTAGAATGCACAAGGAATCTTCCTGCAGGAATCTGAGCAAAAATCTGTGTATAGCAAAAGAACAAGAAAAGGTCCCAGATCAAGAGGTGTCCAATCCTTGTGTAGAGAACAGGAACAGACCAACTTGCAAGTATATTGCTCACTGCTCACATAGATCAAGTGAGAACACTTGGAGGTGGATCTGTACCAAAGGGAAGTGGTCCAAAATAAGGAGCAGTAAAGGCATTATCATTGCAAGCCCTGGGCTATGTACAAAAGCAAGTAGTGGCTGTATGACTTTGACCCAGAGAGAGGAGCAGAGAGCAAGCTCAGCCCCCAGCTTGGTATGAAGCCTGAAGTGGAATAACCAGGGCAAGAAGCCCATAGAAAAGGCTGCTCTATCACTCTGAAGTTTACCAGAGGGCTAAAAGAGGCCAAATCCAGCACAGTCTACTGGAGTTCCAACTAGAGACAAAGCTCACATAGTGTTGCTCAGATCCAAACACAGGTGAAGAATTTGCAGAGCTCACATCATGAAGGCAATGCTGAAACTTTGCCCTGGATCAGACCTGTTTGGAAGACTTGCAGGTCACTAGCTTGAGCTGTCTCTGAGATCCTAGAACAACTCGGTACCTCAAGAATGTAGCAGCAAGACCCAAGAGGATACAAAATAGGTCCAAGCACAGTAAGACCATTCCCTGTTAGACATGCCTGAGTCTGGCATAACAAAGGAAGGGAAACTGGAAGAGTGAGCAAGTCAAAAAGAATTCCACCATAAAGAATTATAATGGTGACAAGAATGCTCAAGACACAAACCCAGAAAAGAGTAAGGACAAACAACTTGGAACTATGCACCAAAAGTTTCTTCACTTTGCATATGTTTTGACCTAGTTACTTTGACCCATTACTAGATCTATACCCCAAAGAAATTTAAAAAAAAAAAAAAAGAGGAAAAGAATTTCCATTACAAAAAATGTTTCCAGTTCTTTTTATACAGGCAAAGAAAGAGAAACTAAGGAGATGTCCATCCGTTGGGAATAATTAAACAAATTATGCTATGTGAATATAATGGAGTATCATTGTACCACGAGAAAGTATGAAAGAATATTTTCTGGGAAACCTGGAGATACCTGAATGAATTAATGTTGAGTAAAATGAGCAAAACCTGGAGAAAAATTTATACATTAACCACAACAACAATGTAAGTCAAACAACTTTGAAAGACTTAAGAATTCTGATCAATGGAACAACCAACCTCAGTTCCAGAAGAATGAATTAGAGAAGATTGACAATGAAGAATATACTACCTACCAACTGACAGGCTGATACACTCAATGTACAGAGTAAGACAAACATATTTTTTTTGATGATGCATATTTCCTACAAGAGTTTTCTTTTTTTTTTCAGTGGAGGGAGGTTCAGAAAAAAGTTTGTTAATTGGAACAAATAAAAATTATATGTAAAAAGTCTGTGCCTCAAGGTTATTATAGCACTTGCATATGGATTGAAGAGAGGAAGGGAATCCCATTACAAATGTAAAATCATTACAATAATCTAGGTGAATCTTAATGAAGGTCTTAAATATTGGTGTGAGTAGAGAGAAGGGGCAATTTGGTAGTGCAGTGGGTAGAGTGCTGGCCTAGAGTCTGGAAGGCTCATTTTCCTTAGTTCAAATCCAGTCTCTCAAACTTACTAGCTGTGTGACCTTGGGCAAGTCACTGAATCCTGTTTGCCTCAGTTTCCTCGTCTATAAAATGAACTGCAGAAGAAAGTGGCAAACCACTCCAGTATCTTTGCCAAGAAAACCTCAAATGGGGCCACAGAGTTGGACGTGACTGAAAAATGAACATGAACAGCAAAGAGAGATGGGAATGGATTGGAGAAGATAGATGTAAAAGTTGGTGAACACTGACAGCATTCGAATACTTTGTATTTGATTACATGTGAGGGACTAGTGTTATAAAAGAATAGGGTAATCTAGATACTACCACTATTAGGCTGGTTATTAATAGTAGTAATCTGAGATATTAATCTGAGGAAGCTGTGTTTTGGTTCCCTAATGGCTGGTGCAGGGACACCTGAGACCTGCCACTCAGCTGGATGGTATAATAACTGCCCTTCTTTATAACAGTGCCCAGGCAGGATCCCTAAAGGTCAATGGATGGGTAACCCTTTCAGGTCCCACCTAGGGTTGATTGATTATTGGTATTTGGCTCTATCAGCCTTGGATAATGTTCATCTGACTGTGCTGCTCCCTCCCCAGAGTGGTGATGGAATAACTACTCCAGAAAGGTACTTAATAACTTTATGTCGTTTAACAAGGGAAAGGAATGATCAGGAATGGGTGGGGGAATAGGTGACCCTGCCACTAAATCTATGGCAATAATTCCTCAGGACTGCAGGCTGTTCAGTAATGCTGGGCTTGTTCTTCACCTCCTCTGGCTCAGCCTGGCCACAGCCAAGCCAGAGTAAGCAAACTGTTTGGATGACACAAACGTTGATGATTTCTCTCAGCTTCTTACTGCTTGTTGTTTTGCCATTTCTACAGCCTTCAGGAAATGCCACCCTTTACCACCCTCTTCTTCTTCTCCTACCCACTTCCTGAGGATCCCCCCCGGGGTCCCGGGACACCTAATTATCTAGAGATGATTTAGATGCCTAAATATCTAGGGGATTCAGAGAGAATCAGAAGATCCACAGGTCAATCAGTGTTCAAGAGCAAATGTCCAAAAGTTTAGGCAAAGCTCAGCCAAAGCAAAGCCAAGGTTCCAAAAGACAAAGGATCCAAGCCTCCCTGTCAGGAGGCTGCCAGGGTATTTATATCCTTTCTGGCCAACTGCCTTTCCTCCTGTCCTCATGGCCTCTGGGATGAAAACTAGAAGGCATCTTACAAACAATTTGGTCTCATGCTTTCTTTTAATAGAAGAGCCATCTTCAGTATGAAGAATCCAAGTGATTTGTCCACTGTCCTGTGTCTTGTGGGATTCGGACCCAGTTATTGACTCCAAGTCAGAACTCTTTGGCTAATGCTTAACTTAATGTCTCTGGAACTTCATAGTCTTGCTACTCCATTTAGCTCAAGCTATGAGTCAGCAAAATTTCCCAACCTTTTACCTGAAACAAGCATTTTCTCAGGGCAATTTATCTATTCGGTTCTCAGTAAGAAAAAAAAAAAAAAAGAAAAAGCTCTCAGAATCACTTAGCTTGCTTAAGTTTTGGTTCTCTTCCATTTTCAAAATTGTAGCTTGAGGTTTATGGGGAAGTACCTGATGATAAATCCTCAAGGAATTTAGTAGGTTTAAAGGGTTAACAATCCTCGCTTGTTAGGCATGTTTTAAAGAGAGGGGCCCAATTATCCAAATGAATATATACACTTCTTTTATTATAGCCAGGTGAGGCCTAAATGCAAAATAAAGCTTCATTTTGAAACCTAAAATATTTTTAGAATCTCTTAAATTTTTAAATTGAGTCCCCAGACACCTAGTTGGTCCAGTGGCTAGAGGCAGGAACATCTGAGATAAATCCTTCCTCAAGTACTTTCTTTGTGAAGTTGGGTAGGTCACTTAATTTTACTTACTTTTAGTTTATTTGCAAAAGAAGGATAATAAGAGCAACTCCTTCACAGGACTGTGAGGATCAAATGAGATAGATAACATACATAGAGCCCTTTGACAACTTAAAGGCATTGTATGAATATCAGCTATTATCACCTGTTTGCTTGAGGGAACAGAAATGATACAGGTGACCTCAGATAGCTACACAATTTCCCTTTTCTGGAGTACAGAGATTTAGGGCTAGGTGAGGCTTGTCACTACAGGCCATATTGCGGAGGTGCCATTTGATAGCATTTGGGAACTGACTGGATATGAAGGGTGAGGAGCAGTGAAGAATAAAGGCTGACTGAGGTCACAAAGCTGGTGTGTGAAA
Source organism: Gracilinanus agilis (assembly GCF_016433145.1). Taxonomy (NCBI): domain Eukaryota; kingdom Metazoa; phylum Chordata; class Mammalia; order Didelphimorphia; family Didelphidae; genus Gracilinanus; species Gracilinanus agilis. The sequence continues at coordinate 227,740,738 of NC_058132.1, forward strand.
GGAATTTTTTTTGATTCCCTTTGTCTCTTTTGAGTTAAAAGCTGTGAAGCTTGGCAGTGGAGAAGGCTCAGGGTAAAGATGATGAATTGTTTAGAATTTTTGATTTGGAGATGCCAATGGAACATCTATGAGATGCCCAGTAAAACTGGTGGAAGAATTCAGGAGATAGATTAAGGGGAGATATACCTGTAAAAGAGCCATTTACATTTAGATAACAATTAAAATCTTTGAAGTATCAAGGGAGAGAATGAAGAGGTTAGGCCCTAGGAAGGAGGGATCTTAGGAGACAAGAGATGGATAGATGACCAGTCAAAGGGGGCAAGAAAGGAGTCAAGAGAAGTAAGAGAATTAGGAGGCTGAAGTGTCTAGAAAATTTATTTTCCTTTACAGCAATTGCAATTAAGAGGACTTCAATGAATCTGTTACCTCATTGATATAACCTCTAAGATTGCAACCCATTTGAACCTCATCCTGTGTAATTCTTGTTCATGCCCTTCTTTAGGATCTACCCAGAGGATCTGCCAATATTGCTTCTAATTTAGTCCTCACAACCATTATCTGAAGAACCAAATCCTGTGGTGATAGGGCGAACCATTCCCACAACTGCCAACTAATTACTGTTCATAAGAGAGATGTGCCAGCCTAGCAGGAGTAGGGAGGGACCCTATGGGAGATGCGAGACATGTGTCAGGCAAGTCACCCACCCCACTACTGCCATTATTTTGACCATCTTTTTCCCTCGGTCCCTGAACCCAAGAACTTATGGATTAATAATGCTTTCAGCCTGGTGGAAGTGGCCATCATCCTTGGAATATAGAGAAACAGCCTAGGAATGATCCCATTAGGTGCTATGGCCACATCTACTGAAGACCCAGGAAAGAAAAGTTCTTGTCACCAAAGTAGTCCTTGGCACTGTCAAGTGGTTCAATACCAGATACTGCTCATATCTCCCCATTCTCAGATGGGGCCAGGGAAGACTGTGTACAGACCTCCTTTTTTTTTTTTATAATAAAGCAAGTTGAGTTTTTACACAAACCCTTTTTTGGTGCTATAGGCCAAGAAAGGAAGATGGCTCATTTTATTCCATTCCCCTATCTTTGGGGCTGGTTGCCAAAGTCACAAATATTCCACAAGCCCCATCAGCACAGCCCTGTCAAGTAAATGTCTCAGGTTTCCTTTCCCAGGACCCTGGACCTGGATTGTACCACACAGATCATCTAATGAAACTTGTTTTATGGATGGGGAAACTAAGGCTCATTCAAATTGTGTCAGGCTCTAGACTTCACTCAGGTCTTAAATGGTGGGAGCTTAGAGCAAGCATTCTTAAAAGCTTGAGTATCTATGAAGTTTTAAAAAATATACTTGGAGGGACAGCTGGGTAGCTCAGTGGATTGAGAGCCAGGCCTAGAGATGGGAGGTCCTGGGTTCAAATCTGGCCTCAGACACTTCCTAGATGTGTGACCCTGGGCAAGTCACTTAACCCCTATTGCCTAGCCCTTACCACTCTTCTGCCTTGCAACCAATACATAGTACTGACTCCAAGACGTAAGGTAAGGGTTTAAAAGAAAAAAAAATATACGTGGATAGTTGTACTTCGATAGAATTGGTTTTTCATCTGCATTGCTGCTCTATCCCAAGGTTCATAGACTCTTCCATCAGATTTACAGTTGAAACCTTCCAGGTCTTTGTCTTCCCCATTTGGATGAGTTCCTTGAAAGCAGGGACTGTCTTCCTTTTCTATTCATATTTGGAGGCTTGGTACATAGCATGCACTTAGTAAATGCTTCATTAATTCATTTATTCATTGGAGGTCTCCTTTTGGGTCCTTACCACTCAGATACATTTCAGCACTCATTTTTGTACACCATAGCTGATCCTAAATCCTTCTGGGTCATGCAACTTCCACGACTTTTCTTGCTTCTTGAACATAAGCCCTTATTGGTAAGATATCTGAGGCTAAATGTCTACCATTTGTATCTCCATTGCCCATTGGGTCAATGGCAATTTTGATTCTTTGAAGATTGGAGCTTCCCGATTCACAGGTATCTAGAATCAAAGACTACATTTTACTCTACCAAGTCAAACATCCTATAGTCAACAAACAAAGCCAGGAGCCTGAATCTGCATCTTTCAGTCAGTAGTGAGATGTAAGTTCCTGGAGGGCAGAGATGACCTTGTTTTTGCCTTTGCAAGTCCAGTGCTTTGCAAAACGCCTGATGTGAACTTCATTGCTGTATTGCAGGGCAGTGGTGTCAAATTAAAATAGAAACAGGGACACTAATCTACATGTAAAGATTCCTGTAGGCTACATAATCCTTATTTTAAAATGTATTATCTACATTTTGATAATATTTGCCAAATACATTTTAATCTAGTTTTAAGTGGCTTTTTATTGATCTCCTTTTTTGGGGGGAGGTAAGAGGGAAGGGAGAACTGAAACTATTTGTGCTTTTTCTGAATCATAAATATTTTTTTTATTTGAAAATACCTTCCTGTGACTGTGTTAAATGGCATGACATACATGAAACTATTTGAAAAAGTGTAATATATGTTATAAAAATACAAGAAGTTATTAGAACTCTTTTTTGAAAAGGTCCATCGCTTAAAAGTATAGGCTGCCAAAATTTAGTATTTATTTTATAAAAGGAATAACATTGAGAAAGATACAGCAGCGAGATAAAAAAGAAAGTGCAAAGTCTCTTCATGTTGTTAAAGGGCACACATCCAGCTATAGTCCACTTTTCTAAGTTTCCGTAATGTTTTTTCTTGGGTTTTAGAAATCTGAGGTATTATTTCACCTCCTATATCAGTGTCATTTACTGCATTCTGGGTTGTTTCAGAAACATCGTTTTCTTCATCTGAGTCATCCATTGCCCGTTCACTCTCCATTTCTACATCATCAGGAACTTCCTTAGCACTATAACAAAAAATGATTCAGATATAAAATTGATGACCATACTGTGACTTTTATAACACTCACTTTGATGTGCTTACACATCAACATATTACCATAACTATTTCTTAGCAATTACATTTTACAAATTGAGTTTTGAAGTTGAATCTTTATGAAATATTCTAAATCACAATGAATTCTACTTAAGGTACAGAAGATAACTTGTTTTCTCTGAAACTTGCATTCACCACATTTTGTTACAGTTTAATATAGTAATTTTTAAGTTGCTTTAATTTTCAGTGTAATGATAACATACTGGTCAAATATTCTTAGGAAGTAGAGGGAAATACACAAACTGTTATAATAGCAATTATCATCTACTAGTATTCAAAAATATTTCAACTATATCAAATAATTAATTTCAAGGCTTCTTACCTCTTAGTGCCTTTGGATATCAATAAGGAATTAACAAACATGGAACATAGAAAAGAGGCAGATGGTAGCACATGGGCAGGAGTTTGAAGGAGCTAAATTAAAAAGAAAAAGAAAACTTTAAAGATTTGTTTTACTCAGTACTTTTCAATTTCTTCATTTTACTAATGACTTTTTACCTTTATCTCCTATATACTCTATCAAGTTCCATTAAAAAGGCTAGAGTAGTATATTCTAGAATGAATGGTATATAGAAGTAAAACCAAATGCACAGTTTTTTCTCTATGTCTTAAAACAATACCACATGAGTTGTCCCCTCCTTTTTTTGCTTTAAATCTGTGAGCTATGTAAGTCATCATTTATTGAGCATTATCCTAAGTGAACAGAGAGGGGAGGCTAGCACAGTGCATAGCAGCAGCCTTCTGAATCAGGAAGACAAGTCCCCTCTCTTGTCTAGGGCTCACACTCCTCTTTGGGGCTATGGGAGCAGGGGCGGCAATAGACATCTTTAGTGCTGCCCCTCCACTTGCAGGAGGCTCCCGAGAGCACAGGGAACAGATTTCTCTTCAGGGTCTTCCACAGCAAGCACAGTACAAGTTCCTTAGGAACACGGGCAGCCCCCAACGCCTTTGCTGTACCCAGTCTGCCTGACGTCTGATCGTCAGCAGCATTTACCTCACTGATGGCAGGAATGTCTGCTGCTGAAGGGTGATAGATGAGCTCGTGCTCCGGCACCTCACTTGCTCTGGTTTCTTGCTGCTTTCTGTGCTTTCCCAGCAGGAAGTAGAAGGGGGTGCTCGGCAGGCTCTCTTCTGCTATTAGCTGTAAGACAGGAAAGAGGGCGGGCTGAGGAGAAGACCACTGTAAGGTAGCAGGAGAATCTCCTCCCAAGTGCCCGGGATGACCGTAACCCAGTCCTCATCTTGAGAACAGAGGGGGCAAGCTTTTCATTTACTTGCTTGCCCTAAAATACAGAGCATGAACTTTATTGTTTTATAGGCTGCTACCCGACTAACATTTAAAAAACAAAACAAGACTCGGGCATCGAGCCACATTCAACGGAAGAGAGAAGTCTCTAACTCCCATGACAGAGGCACAAAAACAGCTGCCGAATAGAAATGTTAGCAGAATTGGAACTTCTCGTCGACTGCTGGGGCTCGTCTTGCTAAGAGCGCCCCGAGAGCAGAAGAATTCAATGGTAAAACCAAGAACTGGCATACAGCGTCCCGCAGCGGGCTTGCTCTCCGGGGTCTAGGATGGGAAGAGGACTTCTGGTTGATCTGGCATGGCGTTCATCGGAGGCCTATTTACAAATCGCCGTGGGCCTGGCCCTAGGCCGGTATACAGAGCTAGCATCAGATCCTGCCACCCTTGGCACCGCACAGACAGCCCACCAGTGTCAGCACACAGCTCCACACCATGTTCTACCCTCTACTTTCCCCTGAGCTCAGCACCCCCCTGAGAAATGTTTAATCGATAAATCACAGACCCCAACCTAAGGAACCCAAGGATCTGAGTCACAGAACACCCCATCTCGGAATCAAAGCTGAAGGCCACCCCAAAGGCAGAGGAGACAGAGTGAGGGCCCGTCGGACTAGAAGTGGAGCTGGTCATAGAGCAAACGCAAAGGACATCCAAGTCCGAGTGTACAACAGGGGCCACAACATAGGAAAATCTCCAGTGACGGGGTGCCTGCCTCTAGATTTTTTAGAAAGACACATAAAAATCACAGAGTAAGAAGTCATGACAAGGTAGCAGGATGGCAGCAGAACGTGTGCTGGGGGTTTCTTGTCTTTGACATTTACTGGGACTGACCACGGGCGGGTGCCTCGCTGGGCCTTCCTGAACCTCAGTTTCCTCACGCACGCACGCACTCACTCACTGTCGACAAGCATTAAGTACTTCCTATGTGCCAGGCACGGTGCCAAGCACTGGGAATACGAGAGGGAAGAAAAAGTCCCCGGGAGGAGAGCTTTGGTATTTTCTTCACAGGGCGGCTATGAGGATCAAACAGGAAAAGGTGCCCAAGATAGCCCTTAGAGGTCATTCTCGAGGCTTCCTGTTGTCCCCAGGGGTAGGAGGCCCCACAGCATGTAATCATGAATCCAGTCAGTATAATTTTACTTTCACAATATCAGTAACTCTAGCATACATTTAAAATAGCATGTGTGCTAAATACTGGCAGTTATAGTCCTTTGTATATAATCTTGGGGACAGTCACTGTATTGGATATAGTTCCTTATTTTCCTTTGTCATAAGAGAAGATTCAATATGGTGGGGTCTAGGGAAGGTTTTTTCCTTTCCTAAAAATGACTGTGACGCTATGAAAAAAAGACACCTTTCCCCTCAAAAAAGTCCATGGGCGATATATATTTTAAGAAAGTCTTTGAATAATTCCTTATGCAACATAGCATATTAGACAGAGACCTGGACTTAGTTGGAATCTGAATCCAGGTCTTTCTCTTATGCTTGCTAGCTGAGCAACCAGGGGAAAGTCAATTAGCCTTTGAGGCTCTCAATCCACATCCCCAGTTTCCCTATCTCTTAAAATGAAGTCAGTGGACTGTATGACCTCTCTCTAGTCCTGTTCAGCTCTCAAACTATGAATCATTTCTGGATGGGTCTTGAAACAGAGCAAGATGCTAGAACTGGAGTTGAGGATCTGGGTTCCAATCCTGACTCTGCTACTCACTACCTGTGTGATCCTGGGCAAAACTTTTAAGCTCTCTGGGGGTTGTGATAGAGTGAGGACTTTAACTTTTAATTATAAATTTAGGATTTTGTGATCTTATGCCCAGAAAAGGCGGAAAGGGGGAAAAAAGTCTATACTCATTTATGAAGAAAAGGAATGCAGCTTTAAAAAGAGAAAAACTTATTCTTCACAGTACTTCCCTATTTTTTTAGCTCTGGGTATGGGGCAGCTTATTGTTGGGATCTAAGAGAGACCCTTGTATCTCGGGCCTCTTCAGTGTCTCACTGCCGGGTGGCTCTAGGCTCTAACATACCTGTTTGCTTGCTGGGGTAAGTTTCTCTTCTGGTGACTTTGTACTGAATGTCATTAAATCCTAAAAAGGGAAAAAAACAGAAATGAGAGGTGGTACTTAGTGAGAAATTTAAGACAAAGCCAGCAACTTCTGTGATGTAGATTTCTTCAAAATAAAATAATGGTACCCAAATAGACTAGTGGATTGAGAGTTGGCCTCAGAGTCAAGCAGACTTGGGTTCAAGTCCTGCCTTTGATACAACCTGGCTGTTTGGCCCTGAATAAATCACTTAACCTTGTTGGTGCCCCAGCCAGCTCTCTTAAGACTAGATAAAGATTTGCTATCTACCTGAGAGTTGCCTACAACAAAATTACAAATCTGAATAAGGAAAATAAAATAATACAAGACTTTAAATGCATTTATTGTTAAGAAATATATTTTTCAGCTGTGTGACCCTGGGCAAGTCACTTGACCCCCATTGCCCACCCTTACCGCTCTTCTGTATAAGATTTGATAAAAACCAAATTGAAGGACAATACTTTATCAAGATTTCACAAACATTGTTTTATAGGTTTTACCATTGTCCACTCAAGTGTTATTCTGACACCTTGCAGCAGGGGTGCGGAAAGGCTAGCCTGTAACATAGCAAAAGCTCCAGCTAGTCCTGGTAGGCGATGGAGCCGGTTCTAGGCCTGCTGCTAGAGGACCGGCCTGGCCAAGGCTGGAGATGCCCATCTCTTGGTTACTCAAAAGGGGATCTTTTTTTCACTACTGAAATACACAAAGAATATTTACTATAGCTCAGAGGCACTGCTGTCTGTTTAGGAAGTACTCACAATGATGTAATCATGGATTCCTAAAGTTTCCATTTGACTTTGCATCTGTATCCTTTGCTAGCAACGTGTAAATTTACTATGAAATTTAATAAAGTACTCACTCCTTGCCATGTGGGTTGCCTGGGTTTTGATAATTTGCTTAAATTGTGGCAGAACTCAGTTGAAGTAAAAAATAGAGAAGAGGAGATTCTGGCTTGTAATAAGGGGATTTATTAGGATGTAATAAGGGAATTTGCAGGATGTAATATGAGATTGAAGCAAGGGTAATAGTTGGTAGGAATAGGGAATAAGGCAAGGCAAGGGACCCAAGGCTGGAGGTAATCAAGGGTATAGACTAGGTAGTAGGGAAATTAAGGCAATATAGTGGACGAGGAAGGTACAATGATGAAGGTTGGTAGCTGAGGTGGTAGGAGAAATAAGGGATGTCTGAATTTAGGAATATAACACTGAGGTACCAAGGGTTGCAAGGGAGAGGATGAGTTAAACTAAGGCAGGCAACAGCAGCAGGGAAATACAAATTGGGACCCAGGTTAGAGACAAAACACTGAAGAGAAACAGACTGAGCCCTTCAAGTAAAAGGACACTTTTACAGAGCCAGGTTAGAGCCAGCCATGGCCGGCTTGAAACTGACTTGAGGCTTTAGTCAGTTTCACAGGAAGGGACTGGAAGGAAGTACTGAAGTTACACTTCCTTCAAAATGGATACCCTCAGCTTCCCTCAAACTCCAGAGAGTATGTTATTCCTCTCTCTCCTCCTCCTCTTATTAATCAACTAATGAAGAAGGCAAAAGGTCTTGATTAAATACAAACAGGGTTTATTGTCTTCTAGGATAGATTGGCAGGGTAGAGGATACAAGGTACCCCTAACAGTTGCTTCGAGAAACTTCAGGTGGGGGAAGGGAGGCAGGAATGCGAGACTGAGAAAGGACCTGCCTTAACTCAGCTCTCAGGTGGTTTTGTAATCAATGGGGTTAGGAAAGTTGGATACAATGATTCAATAAGTAAATTGTTACAAGGGTAAGCCCTATTTGACTAAACTATCACAGATTTGAACTAACTCTCAGATCAACCCTCCTTTTCACTCTCCTCAGATATTCAGGTAGGGGAAATGAAGGTGGGAATAAGGTAGGGTAGTGAGATTCAAAGGAATTACCTAAATTAACAAATCTCAAAAGAAAAGCTGCAAAATATAGGCCAGGTTTCAATCTAAAGAAGGAGCTCAGATGGACCCTGGTTCTCTCCACGAGTTCCCAAATCCAACTGAACTTTTTCCAAGATTCTAAACTCCTTAACTGACAGAAGAATTCTGCAATGTCAGTTATGCCCCCACCCTCCATCCCCCCCTGCACTACAGGCTTTGACACTGAACCAATTGAGAACTTCAGGAGAAAAGTGTTGTAAATAAAGTAGGTTTTGGGAGGTATTTTGTGGTTTTGTAGAAAGCAATAAATTTGGAAATCAAGAATAAAGAGTTAAAAGATCCTGTTTCAAGTTCTTCTGTCAATATCTACTACCAAATGACTTTGGGCAACTCACTTAAAAATCCAAGTCCCAGTTTCCATATCTGTAAACTGGGTTAATAATACTTACAGTAAGGAAAAGGAAAAAAATGAGGACTAGACTTGCACTGGCATGAGGTACTTCAGGATGATTAATCTCCCTCTATGAAGAGGGGTCAGAACCTTCTCTTCTAGTATTAGAGAACTATTTAGAACACCGAGTGATTAAGAGACTTGCCTAGGGTTACACAGTATATCAGAAGTGGGATTTGAACTCAGGTGGCCTGAGCTTCAAGGCTGGTTTCCTAGTTAATATGATATACTGTATCTCTTACTAAGGAAAGCACTAATCAAATGAGTAATTATTATTGTTGTTAATTTATGCAGTGAGGATAATTCAAATGCTGTAATTAATTTTGGAAACAGAAACTAAGTCACTATGAGAGGAGAGCTAATGAGCACAGAAGACACATTTTGATCCAAGCAGGACTTCTACTATTTAGTCACTAATTAAAAATAAAGGCCATTTTTTTTTCATTTAAAAAAATGTAAGTGCTAGTTACCTGTGATTCATTCAGGAAGTAAAACTGGGATTTGTTTAGCCACTGGTAATCTTCTGAGATAAATGATTCAGGGACATCTCTTGGAACAAATACAGCACACTGGACTTTCTCTCTACAGATACTCTTTTGAATACACAAAGGCCTTGGCTCACTAGGTTTAAATACAAATACTGAGGGGGAAAAATACACAAATGTTAACATTCTGAAAGGTTTAAATTAAAAAAAATTTTTTTAAATGTATATTCTTATCACAGAATTGAAAAGTACTCCAAACTTATGAACTGCTCCAGAAAGTACAGGTCTTAGCTGTTAATTATTTTTTGGAAAACATATAGTTCTCTCAGAACCACTGTTCCTGGGGACTGGGAATCAGGAAAGGGAAGTCGCCTGTCTCAGGCAACATAGTTCCAAGTGAAGATTTGTTTTGAAGTTATATCTAACTCAATTTGCTTACAGGTTAAAAAAATAATCAAGTATTATATCTACTTTGATCACCATTTGCTAGTAAAGGAAGGTCTTGTACTTACAATCTGAACCTCCTGAGAACCAAGACACTGCAGCAATATTATCTGAATTAGGATCGGGCTCCAAAACTATAACATTGAGCTGTACACTCCATTCTACTGTAAGAATAACCAGACAAAAAGGAAATACTTAATTCTTAGCCAGGTGTTATCAAACAAAGAAATGGACGATTTCTTGTCTAAAGTTCAGGGAACATATGCATATACTTTCCCCTTAATCTAAGTACCCCAAACTTATATCGTGATTTCAAACTGATTGGCTCACTCATTCATGACTTTCACTTGATTATTGCCAAGGAGAGAAGAGAGACAGATTAAAAAGAATTAACATTTCACCTTTCCACCTCAAATCTGTATGTAGATTTAAATATATTTTGAAATATTATGGTAGAAAGTCAAAGGACAGGGCAGAGTTACAATATGCCTTGCATAACCTATTCCCAACTCATCAAATTTCTCTTGGTGACAGAAGTAAATTTCATCAAACCAAAGTCTAACTGCCCATGGTATTTTTCCAATGGAAACAGCAAGGTATGGTGTAAAGAGCACTATGAAATTAGGCAACCTGAGTTTTTCTTAACTTTGTCCTTAATAAATATTCTATGATTTAACATAAAAAAAACTATCAACATAATTATATTAATAACAAAAGTAATAAAAAATCATATCATTAAGAGATGCAGAAAAAGCCTTTGACATAATATAACACTCATTCATATTAAAAATACTGAAAGGCATAGGCATAAGTGGATTTTCTTAAAATGATATGAAGCATCTACCTAAAATCATCAGTAAGTATTAATTCTAACAGGGATAAGCTAGAAACTTTTCCAAAAAGATCAGGAGTGAAACAAGGATGCCCATTATCACCAATACTATTTAACTTGGTAGAAACAGAGAGAGATATTTCATTGAAAATAACCACAGACAGAATAGGTAACTGGTAGTACACTTGTCGTGGAACTACGTGAACATAATTATAAAACACTTTTTACACAAATGAAATCAAGATATAAATACTGAAGAAATATTGTTTATGAATGGACAAAGCCAATATAACTAAAATGACAATCCTACCTAAACTAATCTATTTATTCAATGAATATTTTATTGAGCTAGAAAAAATAATAACAAAATTCATTTGAAAGAACAAAAGATCAAGAATAACAAAAAAATTCATAAAAAATGTAAAGGAAAGAGGGCTAGCAGTACCAAGCTTTAGCCTGTAGTAATTATCAAACTCTCTGGTACTAAGAAATAATATGGTAGATCAGTGGAAGAAGACAGACAGAACAAACAGTGGTAAAGGATTATAGTAGCTTTGCTTTTGACAAAAGCATAAATCAAGATTTTCGGACTAAGATCATCATTTAGTAAAAATTGCTGGGACTAGAAAGCTCTTTAGCAGAAACTAGGTATAGACCAATATCTTACACCATTCACTAAGAAACAGATTAAAATGGATACATAATCTAGACATAAAAGGTGATATCATACGTTAGAAGAACAAGAAACATTATCTTTCAAATTTGTGGAGAGGAGAAGAATTTATGAGTCAACGAGAGGTGGAGAGCATTGTGAGGTATAAAATGGCTAATTTTTTGAGTACATTAAATTGAAAAGTCTTTATATAAAAAAGACAAATGTTGCCAAGATTAGTTATGGATGCATTAAAGATAATAGAATAGATGCTATAGCTTGAGTTAGGAAATATTTGATTACGGATTCTGTATGTGTGTGTGGTGTGGATAGGTTATTATTGGAATAATGGCTAATGTGTTGATTTCTAAACCTATTCAAGATAGAGGTCTCAAATCTAAAATATATAGAGGACTCTGTCAAATTTTAAGAATAAGATACATCCCTCAATTGATAAGTGGCCAAAAGATATGAACAGATAATTTTCAGATGGAGAAATCAGTCATATATAGGTATATGAAAAAATGCTCTAAACCACTGATCAGAGAAATGCAAACCAAAATAATTCTAAGAAAACCCATCAGATTGGCTAAAATTATAAAAGGTCAAAATGAAAAATGTTGGAGGGGAGGTAGAAAAAATGGGGACACTAATACACTGTTGGTGGAACTGATACCACCACTACTATGGAGAGCAATTTGGAAATTACATCCAGAGTTATAAAACTTTGTTATACTTTTAGATCCAACAATACCACTGCTAAGTCTGTTTCCCTAGGAGATCAAGGGAAAAAGAAAAGAATCTATATGTCCCAAGATATTTATAGCAGCAGTTCCCTTTATGGTGGCAAAGAACTGGAAACGTGAGAGGATGCCCACTGATTGGAGAACAGTTAAACAAGCTGTGGTATATGATTCTGATAGAATACTACTGCACTGTAACAAACAATGAACAGGCTATTAATAAAACTTGGAAAGAACTACATGGGATAAAGAACAAGGAAATGAACAGAACCAAGAGAACGTTATACACAGCTTCAGATTTTAATACCTGAATAATAATTTGTGAATGTCACCTTCAGAGAATGAAATGAAAAATGGAAACATGAAAGATATAATTTTTATATTTATCTCCAAGATGATGCCTTCTCTGGTATATAGAGAAGGTTGAGACTCTTGTAAATAAATTCTATTTAAAAAAACCAAATAAACAAGGAAAACAAGAAAAATAAAAATTCCAACACTAATATAGGTGCAGTATTTAAAAAGCTAGAGAATCTAACTGACTAGGAAAACAATAGTAACTGAATGGCCTTTAGTTGATGAAAATAAAATCTAAATAGTTTTTATAATTTCCAGAATGTTGTGAGCAATCATAATGGATTAGAAAAAGATCTTACATGCACAAGTGAGAAGGTTCCAACAGCACAGAAAGCTCTTTTCAGTTGTACCCAGAAGGTATTTGGAACAAGTTTGTCTCCCAAAGCAAAGGTTCCTGGAGAAAAACAAAAAAATTAATGTAGGTAAATACATACCTCTGCTTCTTATATTTTAAAGTCCTTGGACTAGCCTTTTGTGCAAACTAGTTTTGAAAGGACACATGAAAACATCATTGTTTACAATTATTCAAGTGGAAAATGGGTTGTAGGATGTGACATCAGGATTTATTCAGATAAAATTGAAGTATCTGATTTTTTTGGGTGGGAAAAAAAAGCATTAATTTCCTATCTCATATGTGATCATGTTTCTGTAGAGGGTGCCCAAATAATCATCTGACAAATACAAGAGTAGGAAAGACTCACTGCTAAATGCTTATTTAGCCAGAAAAACAAAATTTCTAATACAAAAATGGATTTTTGAGAAGTTACTATATAGTTTATCCAATTTGGGAATAGGACAAAGTATTTGGAATGAGGAAGGCTAGGACATAACAATAGTTTCCTAGTGATTTGTCACAAGTTTCAAATCCAATCCATAGTTTCCCATTTAATTAGATGAGTTGTTTTTTTTTTTTTTAAATTCAAAGGAGATAGGGGTATAAAAGCTTTGAAATAACACTATTTGAGAAAATGTACAAAAGAAAAGTACAGGTATCCCTTCCACTTTGCAGGGGTTAGGGAATCTGTGTAAAAATTTTTGGCCCTCCATTCAAACCACAAAAGAAATGTGAATCTCTTTTTCTTTTATGGGGTATATAGTACCTTATTGTAAAATTTGGTCACAGGTTATATGTAGTAAATCAATGCTAATAGTTTTACTAGCTTTCACCTTTTTTGCAAATTTTAACTTCATCTTTAAAAAAGAAATTGTGCACATTTATGGGATTAAAAGATAAATGTTGCTATTATGTAATACATTACATATATATTTTGCATTTCTGAGTTTCTAAAATTTTTTCTAGTTACCTGCTGTCTTTCCACATGTTATCTGGGCTTCTGAAAAATTCCCCAAGATTCTCATTTAATTTCTTGACCCACAAAATATTGAAATTGTGATGGGGAAAGTTGTGATGTGGAAGGTATACTGATAGTTTGAATCCAAGCTGACATACAGGAGGGACAGGAGTGGGGGGAGAGAGCACATATATTATAGGGTCAGTAGGTATTCACTAATATCCGTTGTTTCAGCTTATATTTGTGGTATATTTAGGGGTGGCGAAATTTGATACTGAATAGAAATTGGTGCAATTTTTTGTCAGGTAAGTAGTATTATGTCTGATAAAAGTAAAATGCCCTGGGTGACTTCTGGTACTCAAAAGTGGAATGGAGCAAGTCCTAATTTTATAGCTAGGGCTAGTGTTATTAGGCGTGATGCTCATTGATTGGAAATTTTGAGATATGGTTTACTTATTGGTTATGGATGCATTATAGATAACAGAAAATATGAGGATTATAGATGCTATGGTTTGAGTTAGGAAATATTTGATTGTGGATTCTGTATTAGGTGTGTGATGTGGATAGGTTATTATTGGAATAATGGCTAGTGTTGATTTCTAAACCTATTCCAGTTGTCAATGGTTACTAACTAGTGTAATTGATGTGTCTATTAGTAAACTAAGTGAGATAATTATTAGTACATATGGAGCCATTATCATGGGAAGGATATGGGCCCAATAGCTTATTTAGCTGACCTTACTAGAATGTGGTGTAAAGGAAACAGAGAATTTTGAGTTCTTAGATGTAAGTTCAATTTCTATTGTTCTAGAAATAAGGAGATTTAAACCCCCATCAAGAATTAACCTATCAAGATAATTCTTTTGCCAGACATATTTCTTATATTTGTAGGTCTTATCATCTAGGCACCCTGCCTTGTGTTTTTTTTTCTGTCATGATGTAGGAATTTCTGTCAAATATGTCACAATCATCATATGTAAGAGATAAACCTTTCTAGGCCATCATTTTGAGTTGAAGACTTTAATGTGGGAAGTTAAAGCTGGAGGTCTCACCATGCCCAGCCTGTGGCAGACTCCTTTTTAGACGTTCCACAGTATGTTTTGTAGGTTTTGGACAGTTAATTAGCACAAGACAAAATGCTGAAATATGTTCGCGACGTTATAACATTTGGTAACATTTTAGCATAAGGTCAAAGCAACCTCTCTTGGCCATAATACTCTGGGGATCTGGTAGTGAGCATAAATCTTCACAGATCAAACAACACCTGGACACGCCACAGTTGTTCTAGGATCTCATCAGGCCAGCTGTGCATTCACTATTCCAAATGAGCCCAGCTTATTTCCTGCTGCATGAGTTTCATGAGATAATTACACGGACCTCAAGTTTTAATTCCTCCAACAGAAGCTTTTGATATAGTTAGTTGCTATAATATTCTAATACACCAAACTATATTCCTTCTAATACTATTGTTAATATTCTATTATTCTAATTCACATCTCATAGTTAGTTTATTAACTTGGTCTAACTTTTTCTAAAAATCATAGTTGCAATTACTTACCTAACGATTATATGTGATTATTTGGTTTGTGCTCAATAATATAAAAGCAATATAAAGCAATTTTCCTTTCAGATAGTCACTTCTTACATAGAACAAACCTTTAATGAAGGGAAGGAATAGTAATCCTTAATTTAGGGCTGGGTAAATCAAAGCATAAGGCTCTCATGGGCAGGATTAGACCTTTCAGCTTCAAGTTCTGCTATGTATCATCTTTGGAGTGAACATTGTAAAAAATCTCTCCAGACGAAAATTTATTTGCAAACTTAAAAATGTCAATAAATACAATTACAGTTGTATTTGTTGGAAGAATACTTACTTAATTTTCCCAGGACGGTGACAAAATGTACATTTAAGTTCCCAAGTAGCTGAGTCCCATATTGTTATTATTTCCTCAAAACTAACCGCAAGCAAAGACTCATCCTCAGAGAAACAGCAATTTGTTGCTTGGTAATTGTGGTAACTGCCTACAAAATCACAGGTCCAACCCATAGCTTGTTCTGTGAAAACAGTGAATGAAATTCTAATTAGCAAAAGTCTCAAACAGCATAATAACAAATCTACAGATTTATGAAGTAGAAGTATCAATATAATGTAAAAGATTACATTATATAATGTGAATACAATCTATTATACACAAATATATGTAATAAACACCAATGCAGGAGAGAAAAATATTGAAAAAAGAGCTTTAAAATGGATTCTGTGATATTCAATGATTTGGATATTCTCTCTAATGACACTGATCACAGTGACTACTGACCATGTCCTGTCATAAGTTTTTTATAGGATGTGAACTCAATATGCTGGAGGCCCTTTTTGATTTCTCCTGGCATCACAAGAATACCAGTGGAGCACTCTACCAATTCACCCGCAATCTTCTGCCCCAGGTAACTGACAATAACATTCTCTCTTCTTAGCATGAAATTTCTTGACAACAATTCAGTCACTGGATTTTCAGTAAAAGAAGAGCTAGGTTGTCTCCAAGAGCAGGGTTTGGAACAAATTCCTTCCAACTTACTTTCATTCATGCTAACAACTATTACTGTCTTTCAAAATGGAAAGAAAACCTGAAAAAATATGAGCTGGTCTAAATAGTGATTTATAAATCCAATAATTACTGGTTTCCATACTGGCATGGGGATGTGGGAAGGGAGAAAGGAAATAGTGTTCTTCTTTCTAATACAGCCTTCGCAATGTTGCTTAGATAATTTCCCTCAAATATAGATTTGATTATATGATACTTCAGGTGAATTAGACAATTACTCTTTCCTTTCTTTAAACAGGTTATCTGCCTAGAATGGCTCCTTTCAAAATCTCTGCTTAGTGAAGCTCCTTCAAGCTTCATCTATTATCACCTCCTCTATGAAATTTTCATGGATTTTCTTCTAATAGCTAGACATGTGCTCTCCCTTCTCTAAAGGCATACTGCCTCAGTATATTGCGCACTTATCACACATATTAAACTAGAATTAGCTACTTGCTGGTACATCTTACCCTCTTCCTACTAAGTCTGAAGCACTCTGAGAGGAAGGACTTGATCTTTGACTTTATCTCTGTATCGAAATTATCTAGTATAGTGCATTCCACATCATAAGTACTTAGCAAATATTGAATGGATTTCATTCGACAAATGATTGAAGGTAAATTATATTTTGGGAATACATTTTTGCTTCACAATCAGTTAATTCAAGTTCAAGCCATTTCTTTTTTAGAAGGAGAAAGAAAGAAATTTCATAATCTACACTTTTTTCTATATTAAAAATAAATTAGTTTTATGGGTTGGCCTGGAAAATCTCATCATCATTTAAAATTTGTTTCAAAAAGAAAATGTATTCTGACTTAAAAAAAAGCAAATAACCCACAAAAGATAAAATTATAATCTATTTGTAAACTGTGGATTCCTTATATATTATTTTATCTCATCCCCATAACTACTATGTAAGGTAACAGTAACTTGAAATTTGTTGTTTTGATAGTTAATAAACCCAAACAAAAAAGAATAAAAAGAAATAAAAAAAATAAAAGAAGATGGAAGTCTATTTCAACATATTTGGTAATTAAGTATAGAGGATTGGCACTGATAATAATCACCAGAGAAAGCACAAAAATTTTATTTTAGCATTTTTCGCTGAATGCTTTCCTCCATTCCTAACTTGTATTTGTTTATAAGTAAAATGGATTAAATAGCTCAATTGGATTTAATCTTTTATTTTGTCCTTGCACTCCCTCTGGTGGAAATTAACTGAAGTGGAAAATGGACATAAACTTCAGACAAAATCCCAAAAGATACTCTTTTGCAAAAAATTTCAGTAGCCTAAAACAAAAGCACAAAATTTTAAGACTATGTTTATCTAAAACAATCTCAACTCTATTGCTACAAAAAAGAAGAAAACAATGTTCAAAAATCTCAATCAATAAGCATTTATTAATTAGGTGCCTACTATATGCTACTTATTGTGCAATGTGCTGGGCAAACAAATACAAAATTAAAATAGTACCTGCTATAAAGAAATTATACAGATAAAAGTATTCATGAAATATGCAGAGATCAGGAAAGGCTTCATGTAGAAAAGGTGGAGTGTGAGCTTTAAAGGAAAGAGAGATCCTAAGGTCAAGCATTTCAGGTATGGAGACAGCCAGAACAAAGGCATAATAAAGATGGGAGATGAAGTACTTACTGTGTTAGGAAAAGAAAGAAAAGCAGTTTGGCTGGACTATAGAGTGTGTGATGGGGAAGTAACAAGCTGGAAAGAGAAGCTGGAATAATCTTTTAAGTGCCAAAGAGAAAAGCTTGTATGTGATCCAAGAGGTGACAGGGGAGCCAATGGAGCTTACTGAATATGGGAATGACAGTCAGATCTGTGCTTTAAGAATATGACCTTTGCAGCTGATTGGAAAATGAAGAGGGGAGAGCCACAGCAGAGAAATCAATTAGAAAGCCACTATAATATTCTAGATGACTGGTGATGAGGGCTAGAGAAATAGCTAAAAGAGATGAGAGTATTTTATAGATATTATAGAAGTAGAAAAAGCAAGGCTTGGTAACTGACTGGCTAAGTGTGACAAGGAATTCTCTGTGGCTGCATTGGTAATTGGAAGGATGATGGCACCTTCAACATAAGTAGGGAATTTGGAAGAAGGGTAGAGTTTTGGGAGAATGATACTAAGAATTTTATTTGGTTATGCTAAATGTCAAGAAGGATATAATTCTGGTAACTGTAAACACAAAAAGGAAATGTGATTAATACTGAGGTATACAAAGATTCTATTTAGCAAGATAGAATCAAAGCAAAACTGTCAATATCTCAAAATCCAGAGAAGAATCTCAAGTGTATTTTTTTTTTGTTTTAATAAGTAAAAAATACCCCTTAACTTCTGTCTCAGAATTGATACTAAATATCTGGTCTATGGCAGAAGAATCCCAAGGTCTAGAGAACTGTGGTTAATTTCTTAGGATGACACAGCTAGGAAGTATCTGAGGCCAGATTTGAACTCATGACCTCTTGTCCCCAAGCCTGGCTCTCTATCCCCTGAGGCACCTACGCACCCTCCAAGTGTATACCATTTTAAAAGTACTGTTTACACAATAATATGGTTAAAATGAACAAAACTTTAACAGCTTACAAAATTCTCATTTATAAATTTGCTGAATTAATTTAATAAAATAAAGATGAACAAAAACATTTGCTACAGAAAATATTATATAGGTCCATTGGAAAACGATTTGGATGTCAAGAAAAATATCATCCTAAACTTTGAATACCATGAAGAAAAAAAATTCAACATTTAAAAAAAAACCTTACTATATATATCCGAGTCATCTGTTAATATCCAGACTTTAAAGTGGCCATCTTTACTGGTGGTTACCAAGCTAGGAGTTTCTGAATTTTCTATATCAGAGAAACATAGAGCTGTTATATGGTCTTCATGTGGCATGTTGATTCTTGTGTTAAGGATAAACCTAAAAGAAAAAAACAAGAAAATGTCCTTTTCATAATGCTTACCTTGTATGTCAGTTATAAACTCACATTTATATAAAATCTTTTCAACAGAACTTTGCATATATTTATATTTGGGAAAAGGCCAAGTGACACACTATTATCTTCTTTAGATCATTCATCATGTATGCCTCTTTGTGCAGAAAATTGTGGGTTATGGCCCCTGTTCTTAAGGGAATTATTAGGGTTACGAACTGTGTTTACAGTTTGTTTACAGTTATTCTGGATTGGTTTTCAACTATTTAAGAATTTTCATTTGAAACGTAAAAGCAATTTTAAAGAATGCAGTTTCTGCTTTTAGGAAACTTCTGTTGCATTCAATTTGCTACTTTTCAATCTAATTTAAAAGTCTAATATCTCAAACAGTGATGAGTTTAATAACAAATCAACCATTCATTTTTTCATTTTTATGAACTGGCTCTACAGGAAGCATTACCCTTGTTGTTGCTCATTAAATTCCCATAATTTCATCTGTAATTCAAGTTCTGCTTCCTTCTCTTGTCGCTGCTCCACTGTTGCTAGCCAGTTGCCTTGAGAACTAAATGCAGCCTTCATTAATTCAATATGAATAAGACCAGGATCATTAACATATTCCTGCTGTATGATATCTAACTAAAGTTGGAGAAGAAAAAAAGAGAAGATGTGAAAAGTATTTATTAACATGTGACAAAATAGTTTTATGTGGAAACAAAGATAAACAGCATTGGTGAATTCTTAACAATGTTACTGACCCAGGACTGACAGGAATTTTTCTGTTCCAGAGCTGCACGGGCTGCCTCAGGTGGGGGTGGGCCATCCCCTTCCTTAGTGAGGCCTTACAGCAGATGCTGGACAACCACATGTTGGGTTTGCTACATAGGGATTCTTTTCAAGTATGGGCTGGATTATATGACAGCTGAAGTTCTTTTGAACTCCCAAATTCTGTAATTTTGTGTATTTTGAAACCAAGAATATCAGAGCTAAAAGATTATCTCATTTTACATAAGAGGATGCTAAGGTTCACATAAGTTAAATATCTTGTCCAAGACCACATGGCAAATGTCAGTAACTCAACTAGAACCAAGACTGCCTGAATCTTAACTTCCTTAGTATTTTTTATTGTCACTGACAGAAATGAAAAATTTTAGTACAGAAGAGCTGAAATGACCAAGTTCTGAAAGTAATTTCCAAAAATGGAAAGGAAGCTACTGTAAACTATTAGTGGTTTTTAACACACTTGGTATTGACTAATTGTCTTCAGGAATATAAAATGTTTATTATAAAAGGTCTTGATGGCCAATATTTAAATAAGAACAAAATTTGCAACTCACTATCCAAAGCAAGTTAAATAGCTTACAACAAACATGTAAAATACATATATATGTGATACCACTGCTTTACATAATCATTTCATTGAACTTAATATCATATTACTATTTTACAGCAGCAACAGAACCCAGAGGAAAAAGAAAAAAAAGGTAATTCACAAAGAAAGTGAAAAAAAAAGTCTCTGTCTTTAAGCATAACAAAACAAATAACTAGGTTCTATGTTTTGCATACTGAGTAGTGCTAATGGATTTGTGCTGATTCATCAATCATTTCCTCTGATCTACTTACCACCAATGGACCAATGAGAGCAAGGTGGTCAGAAGTAGAGGTCCACTGTGTGATCATGAAATAAAACAAACCTGAATAGCCCATAAGAAGATCTAATCTGAAAATGTGAACTCATTAGCACTAATTGCACTAACCAGCTATAGATGTGACCGTATTAAAATAAACAGAAGTACACGTTGTTAAACAATTTCTTTGACCTCCAAGATCTTCTGTAAAATTTTTTGGCAATGCTTTTCTTGATTGGGCACTGAATATAAACTTACATTGTACAGCTGTTTATCATTTTGGAGAGAGTAAAACTGTAGGTGGCCTGGCTTCCCATTCATAACTAGGGCTTTAGTTCTTGGATCAATCATCAGACCAGTGTTGACAATACTATCTGCAAAAGAAAAATGACAAGTCATTTCCTAGCTAGAAAATGATATGATCTGTTAACACAGAAAATTACAAATTATTTTTATTACACAATACCTTTCACGAGTCCTTGGATTATTGCAGAGACCTCAAGGTTTCGGTGAATGATCATAATCTCTGTGGGAAATGAAGAAATACATTCACTCAATTTTATGACTCCAAAACACACAATCCAATGACTACCTTTTTTAAAAAAATGAATTTTTATTAATAGCCTGCTCTTCTCAAAAAAAATTTTTTTAAAGAGAAAAGACATCAGCAATACTGACAATCCATTGAAATAGGGACTGACATTATATGCAATGTTTCATACCCATTGACCCCCAAACTCTGCAAAGGAGTTGGGAGTGGTAGTGGTGAAAGAACATCTTTTAAAGTTGGACTAATTCAGAACTTTATGTTTAAATGTAGAGAACAACTGATTTTTGTTTAATCAAAGCACAAGTGATTTATTTAAAAGAATTACGGAATTATAAAATCTTCAAAAGGGATCCTTGCTCTAATATCTATGTATTGAAACCTTTTAAGAGCATCCTTAAGTGGTCACCCAACCAATATTTGAAAATCCCCAACCTCAAAAGGAACTTTACACTTGC
The DNA here is from genome assembly GCF_016433145.1 of Gracilinanus agilis. NCBI lineage: Eukaryota > Metazoa > Chordata > Mammalia > Didelphimorphia > Didelphidae > Gracilinanus > Gracilinanus agilis. Next base: position 227,762,441 of record NC_058132.1, read on the forward strand.
CCAGGCACTTGATTAATTTGAGGGACAGTTCTAATGAGCAGCATGTTCCTATTACTTTTTAGCCAAAATATTCCTCAAGAACCTTTTATCACTTTATAAGAAAGAATGCTATCTACCTCCAGAGAAAGAACTGTTGGAGTAGAAATGCAGAAGAAAACATATGATTTATTACTTGTTTATATGGGTACATGATTTGGGGTTTTAGTTTTAAAAGATTACTCTATTATAAAAATTAATAATGTGGAAATAGGAATTGAGTGATAAAATATGTATAACCTAGTGAAATTGCTTGTCAGCTCTGGGAGGGGGGAGGGAAAAGGGGAGAGAGACAATAACCATGTAACCATGGAAAAAAATTAAAAAATTAAGAAAAAATAAAAGCAAAAAAGCAAAAAGAACCTTCCATCTATTGGTCCTATTTCCATGCTCTGGCACCAAACCAACTAAGTTTAATCCATCTTCTACAAGGCAAGATTTTGATTAGGTAAAGACTGTCCTCAAGTCTCCTATTTTTAAAGATAAATATCCCTAGTTCTTTCAACTAAATCATACATAGCATAAGCATATGCTTTTTGATCTAATAGAAAAAAAAATTGTGTTAGAGTAGTTCAGCATTTTAGCAAGGGTTTCTAAAGAACGGTATCAATGTTGAATCAGAAAATGTTATTATGTAAAAATAGTAGTTTCATTTCAGAATAAATATTTTGCCATTTTGTACTCGGGGAGGCAGTGTAATGCAATGAAGAGTACCAGATTTGGAGTCAGTGGACCTGGGTTCAAATCTTGGCTCCATCACTTACTATCTGTATGATTAGAGCTTAATGTTTCTGGGTCTTAGTTTCCTCAAGTATAAAATGAAGAGGTTGGCCTTGATGATGCTGAAGTTTTCTTCTATAAATCTATGGTTCAAACTATAGAAGAATGTCATTTGGCATTTTATTGATTTTTGGAAGAAAAATATACGACAGAGAAATTAAGCTCTGATGTTAACACAGGCCACTTTGTTGTTACTCACATCTACTTCCTTAAAGGGTTAAGGGGAGGATGTGTAAATGGAATTAGCTCAGCCTCACTCATTCTTCAGACTTTAGCCACCAGGAATAATGTCACCCCACCCAACTTAGAATTAAGTGGGGAGCAGGAAGTCTGGGACACACACGTGATAGTAAGTGACAAATCAAAAACAAGGGACTGCCCTTTGGGCAGTCCAAAACAGAGTTGAGGCTGTCATTTGTCCACTTGAAATTGGAGATGGATGCAGGAAGTGACGAAAGCTGCTATCTTTTAAATATGGTAACTTCCTGTGGAGGGTAGTTGGTGCTTTGAACTTTGAACTTGGTGTGGAAGGAGCTCTGGTGAGACCTCAGACTGCTTCCCTTTCAATTGTCACGTGGTAAGTTAGGCTGACTCGTCTCTTCCCAGGGCGTTTCTGGAGGCTCTAGCGTTAGGGAGGCCTCTCTTCTTAGAGGAGGCCTTGTGGCTAGAAGCCTTGTTTAATTAACCTCTGTGCCCCTCTGCTGGGCCTCTAAATTCCTACCTGGTTCGGGCCTCTGGTCTGGGCCAGAGTTTTTCTCTCTCAATTTCTCTACCTTCAACCTTCCTAATTGTAAATAAACCACCATAAAAGTCATCCTGACTTGGGTCTATTTTATTTTGAAATCGAGTTAATCTATTTCTGGCAACCACACTTTAAATATCTAGTCCAATCATAATTCTCATTTTCCCCTCTTACAAGGAGGAGTAAGAAGCAAAAAAGCCCATTAAAAGATATTTAAGATACTGATTGATTTTCAAGTCCCAAGTCCTACCCCTAGGATATTAACTTTTTTGCTTGGTTACATTATCAAATCATTTAAAAAATAATTTAAGGACTTACTATTATCAGAGTGAGAAGTGCAGAACAAATCTCCTCCTGGTGAGGCTGAAATGTGTTCAATGGTACCCCCTAAGCGGGGCAGAAACTCTTTATTTTTCTCTATGCCACCTCTCCATTCTACTAGGACAGATTCACGCCCACCACTCACAAGACTGGTACCTGTCCATTCATAAAACACATAGAATGAAGAAAACATTTATTAAACTAAACATAACAGCATTAAAATTAAGTATGACTACTTCAGAATGCATTTGAATTTAACTTTTAAGATATTATAATCTATTTACAATTGTTTTACTACTATTTTGGAAACAGATGATCATTTAAATGTATAAAAGCATTTATTCAAAGACTATCTTCTGATCTTTTAGTGAATGGTGCAAAACAAAAAAATTTTACATTAAAGATCATGGTGACCTGGTTTTACATTTCCTCTAAGCTGTGAGTAGATGTTCAGCACTGCAAACTAATAGAATTTGTAAAACTAACCTGACTGTGTATCTGCTAATAATCCACAAATGAAAAGCTACTCATAAATTAATGGAACAAGCATGTTTTCACAGACAAACCAAGTCTGTCCCAGATGTAAGAGAATATTACATTTTGCACAACTGATATTTTTCATGTTTTTGGTATATTTAACTCAAAGAAGGTTTTTTGGGCTGTGTCCAGATTTTGCTTTCTGAATCTAGGAAAGGGCAACTGATAAGAAGGAAACACACAGAACATATTCTCACCAAGAGAATAGGAGGAGATTCAGACATTTAAATGATCTATTATATGTGTGTAGATGTGTATGTGTATACAGATATACACACATTTTTTTAAAAGTGGCAAACTGTTCATAATAGAGAGGAACAATTCCATTGCAATCTCCCTTTTCTGTTCTAAAATGAGGAAATGCTAATTGGCATTAATTGGTGTTTTTTGATATTTGTTAAGCATAGAATAACAAAAAAGTTTTTTCATTATTCTCCCATCAAATTTCCATCACCTTGGCATGAATTTTCTTTGTATTTAAGTCTAGTCTAGGATATACACATTGTTCTTCTGTTTTATTTACACAGAGGCCTGAGATGTTAAATGTGATCACTCTACTCTTATTCGTGAATGAATTACTATAAAAATCATAATGAACTATTTTCATTTTTATCTGCTGTCTTTTTAGTTTATATCTTTAAGTTCTCACAGGATTTGGTTTAACCGAGTCTGGGCAAACTTTCCTCCACCATATAATTTTATCATTTTATATTTTTATAATTTTATTTTAAAATTATTTTTATAATAACATTATAAATGAAATTATATTCTATATCATTTGTCTTCTGCATCTTCTGCTGTCATATCTCTCTGCTCAGAGATTATTTAATGCCTGAAGTGGTTTCTGTCATTCTGATTTCCTTACCATGGCAACTGATTGCTATCAATTGAACTTCTTTAAGAAATTATGTTAGGGGGCAGCTGGGTCGCTCAGTGGATTGAGAGTCAGGCCTAGAAACGGGAGGTCCTAGTTTCAAATCCAGCCTCAGACCTTCCCAGCTGTGTGATCCTAGGCAAGTCATTTGACCCCTACTGCCCACCCTTAACCATTCTTCCACCAAGGAGCCAATACACAGAAGTTAAGGATTTAAAAAAAAATTATGTTAGCCTATACTGATTATAATTAAATATAATAATACTATAATAATTCCTATATTTCCCTACTTAATACATTAATAGCTTATATAAATAGAACAAGACACATTATTCTTTCTTCTTTAATATGGTTTTGATTTTGCTCTCTGCTACAAGTCAACCATTGGCCGATTCAGAAATCATTCCCATGCTAGTCACTAGTCATTCCTTGTGCTTATTTTTTTGGTGATGATTAGTTTTTACTATTTATAGCATCTCATTCTTTTGTTAAAGAAAATTATTCATAATGTAAATAAAGAGTGTCCCAAAAATGTTTGTGCAGTTTTAAGCTATTAAGTATTTATTAAAGCTATTAACACCTTTCCTCCCTTACTTTTGGGACACCGTAAATAACTGAGTCTTTTATATACTGCCTTTGACTATTTTTTTTTTAATCCTGAGTCATATTTTCTACGAATTTTCATAGTCTACACCTAAGCTGATCTAAAATGACCAAATATAGTGATTTAACCTATCAAGTCTATCAAATTTTTTGTAGAATTTCTCTACCTTCTTATTTTATCTGCAAAAGATGTTGGTGCAGAAGTTGCAATTATCTTCAGTTGTTTGGGTTTTTTTTGCTTCTTGCAAAAAAACTCAGCACGAATACTGCATTATGAAATGGCCAAGTGTCCCATGAAATTTTTTTTTGGTGTTGTTGTTCAAAAGCAACTGTCAAATATAGCTCTTTTCGGAGAGCTTATGAACCATCCTTCCATTTAACTCAAATTTCTTTTTGTCTTCTCATTTCATTGTGGGCACTGTCAAGATGAATATAATCACTTCCTCTAGTATGCCAACTCACTGGTCATTGTATAAAGATTTCATATTTAAAGTACCTACTATTAAATTGATAGTAGACAGGCTAAAAAAGAGGGATTCTTAGCCCCCTATATCCCTCTGTTCTGCCACTGATATTCTGGAGTAGAAGGAGATTGCCTAGGAGTGAGGATAATTTTGCATTGGTGGGGGGTAGGGGAAAGAAGAGGTAGGGTGGAGTGAGGGTGGGTGTCACAGTGCAAACTTCACTGTGATGAGCCTCACTTGACCCAGTCAAGATTCCTTGTGGAAAGCAGGCAGAACCTATTAATATTATTATACTCAAAGTCCTTCTAGCCTAGTCAAAGGTATAAGAACCTGTGTTTTCCTGGCATAGCCTTCAATGATTCATGGGCATTCCATGCCATAATGAAGGCTTGAAGTAGAACTTATGTGAAGCTATAGTACAATGTAAATATATATACAAAGATAAGAGCTAAAATTACACTTTTTTTTTTGCTAACAAATTAAGAAAATCAAGTGTCTATTAAATATATTTCTCAGGATTCATTTTCACACTCAAAATACTAAACATATACTTACCTTCTATTGAAAAAGCCAGATCCATAACTATATCATGATGCCAATGTAGAGATGTGTAAGTATAATTTCTATTGTCATTGAAATTTCTCCTATTGAGGAAAAAGACAGACTTAATTTCACTTATTTAATCAGGCATGTGATTCTAGACTAGATTTCATAATGCCAATTGTCTGTTTTCTCTCCTCACATGCTTAATCCACAGCTAAATGTCTAAAATGGAACAACATTTTTCCTTCTATCTATTCCTGCCCTAAACTTCCCAATTTGGGTTGAAAGCATTACCATTCTAGTTAATCAGCTTCACAACCTTGGTGTTCTCTTTGATTCTTCGACATAGCAGCTGCCAAGTCACATCACTTGGCATTTCCTGCTTCCTTTCCATTCTCATGGCTTTTACCTAAGTTCAGGCTCTTACTCACTACTAGACTGAAGTAACAGCCCTCCAGTTACTACTCCCTGATTCTATTTTCTCCCCTTTCAAATTCATTCATCACACAGCTGCCAAAATGAGATTACAAAAATATAGACCTGGCCATTTCACATGTCCTACTTGCCAAACTTCAGTGGTTCTCTGTTGATTCTAAAAGATAAAATGCAGAGCCAGGGATTTAAATCTCCCCAAATGACTCCAATCTACTTTTACAGTCTTATTTCCTATTTCTGCCTCTACACACTCTCTATTCCATTCAAGCTAGCCTTTTACCTCTACTCTCCCCCATATGTGACAAATTATAACCTACTCTATGACTCTGTACAGGTCTGGAATGTACTTTCTTCTTACCGCTCTCATAATCTTTAACTTTCTTTACAAAACAATTCAATACTACCTCATCCTTAAGGTCTTTCCCTATTATCTCAATTATCACTATCTCTTTCCCTCTTGAAAAGTCATTGTTATGTACAGGGTATTCCAAAGGTCTTAGTGGAGTTGGAAACACTGACAGATGAGCTTTTCTACTTACTATTTTGTGCATGCCATATTTTCTCATAGAACAGAAGCCCTGAGGGTATGGAATGCTTTATTTTTGTTAGAGCCCCAAAACCTACCACAATGCCTTTTACACAGTAAGAACATAATTTATTGACTGAATCATTAGACAAAAAACCCTTACTTTGCATTTTAGAATCAATACTATAAAACTAATAAACATCTAAGGCAGAAGAATGCTAAGGGATAGGCTATGGGGGTTAAGTACTTGCCTAGGGTCCCATGGTTAGAAAATATCTAAGGTTAGATTTGAACCCAAAGAACTTCCATTCTCAATCCACTGAGCAATCTAACTACCTTGCTTAATGTTTTTAACATAAATAAGTCAAAATACTTTTCTTTCACTGCCTATCATGTGGAACATTATGTTAGTTGAACTGAAACATCTCTTCACTGTTTTCCTTTAAGACTGATGAGATAAAAACCACTCTTCAAAATGCCAATATAAAAAAAAATGTTAATGAAGGCAACAATAAAAGAAGACAAGATTACCTAATTTCCATGAATTTAGTGGACCTTCAATGCTCTTTTACTTGGTTACTGTAGTATAGAGGGGGGGACATAACAGTTTTGAAGGCTTTGGCTGAGTTCTTATGTCAGTTAGGAGTTTAGAATCTTGGGAAATAGTGGCAGTTGGATTTGGGAACTCATGGAGGGAACCAGGGCCAGCTGAAGCTCCTTCTTCTCCTTCTTGAGACTGAAAACCTAGCCTAGCTTTGGAGTGTTTTTTGAGATTTGTTAATTTAGATAAACCCTTTGAATCTCCATACCCTACCTCATTTTCCTACCTTAATTTCCCTTATCCAATAAGGAGAGTGAATTAGAAAGTAGTTCAAATCTGTGAGTTTAGCTCCACCCTTGCAGTAATTTATCTAGAGAGGTTTTGTAGCCATCATTCTAATCCCTTTTGATTTCAAAATCACCTTGAGAGCTGAGTAAAGGCAGGAACTTTTCTCAGACTCCATTCTTGCTTCCCTTCCCCAGCCTGAGGTTTCTATAAGCAGCTATTAGGGCTTCCTTAATGCTTTTACCCAGACAATCTAACCTGAGAAGACAATAAATCCCTTTGTGTTTAAAACAGACCTTTTAGTTACTTTGTTAGTTAATTAGTAAGAAAGGGAAGAAGAATAGAATCAACATACTCTGGGTTTGAAGGAAGCTGGGGTATCCATCTTGAAGGAGGTGTAACTCCAAAATAAGTCCCTTCCTGTGAAATTAACTAAAGCCTGTAGTTAATTTCAATCAGTCTATTTCCTTTCAGTGTTTGTCTTTAGCCTAAGTCCTGGTCGGTATGCCCTGCTGCTGTTTGCCTGTTTAGATTAATTCATCCTCTCCCTGGCAATCCTTGTTACCTCAGTGTTATACTCCCTGACTTCAGACATTCCCTTATTTCTCCTATCACCTAAGCTGCCAACCTTCATCATTGAACCTTCCTTATCCACTATTTGCTTTAACTTCCCTATTACCTACTATATTCAATTGAATACCTTCAGCCTTGGATCCCTTGCTTTGTCTTGTTCCCTGATCCTACCAGTTATTATCCCTAGCTTCAGCCTCATATTATATCCTGCATCTCCCTATTACATCCTACTTAAATTCCCATATTACCTTCCTAGTAAGTCCCTGATAACATCCTTCCAAATCCCCCGTAACATTACATGCAATTTGGTAACATACAACTACAAAGTCTTCAAGGCTATTGCAATATATCACATATAAAGATTAGCATGATCCTTGTAGATCAACCTACCAAAGCCGAATTCTGCCATCCTGATGTCCAGTTGCTATGCAATCTTCTTTAGGGTGACAAGCTACACAAGTAAAGATGTTATTGCAATTCTTCTTACTTCCTGAAGGCAAAGAAAACCTTAAAAAAAAGTTTTTCATAATTATAAAAATAACTTCTGTTTATGTCAGTAATGTTAGTTATATGTGAAAGAGAGTCAAAAATATTGGGAGTAAACATTTTAATTTTCAAATCTATTAAATGGAAGGTTATATGAGAGATAAACAAAAAATAGACCATTTTTTAAAAAAGCAAACACTAATTTTCAAGTTCCACATGTACTTGAATCTAACCTGTCCCTATGTTACTTGTTAACCCTCTTAGAAACTTTGGTCTATAACCACCATAGTGTGTGCTATTGGACCCTTCTGGGTCTTAGTTTTCTAATCTGTCAAAGAGAGGGTTTGCTACTATCATGTTTAGTGGCTTAACATTAAGGGTCTTAGAGTCTAGTTGTCATACATAATTTCTAAGGTCTCTTCTACCTCTGATATTTTAAGTTCAAAGGTATGAGTAAGAGGCAGACTCTTCTTTGACTGGGGACTAAGCTTCCCTTTGTTAGTAAATTTTGGAGGTAATTTAATTGAGATATAAACAAAACATCAACCATCCCACAGCAGTGATCTAATTGAGGAACACTTGGCACCTATGAACTAGCTTAGATTCAGTGCACAGGCTCTGTACTGTCAAGCTCTTGGATGTATGGGCTGTTATAACTATCTCAGAAATATAGAGAATTAATAAATTAAAAGATGCAAAAGATATCAAATCCTAATCACCTATGGTATTAAACAAGAAGTATTTTTGAAATTACAGGTAAAAAGACAGCAACCTTAAGTTACAGAATAAGCTTAATTTTATAGAGAAAAAAAATTCATACATTAAACAAAATTACCGACAACCTGTAAAAAATGAATTCTTACCTAAATGTCTTTTTCTTTTTGAAGAAATAAACGGACAAGTACAAGTCTCGGGCTGCTACAACATACTGGCTCTATTTTTTGAAAGAGAAACAACTTGATCTTAGCCATGAGTATAAGCAATAGCCACTTATAGCTTTACTACACTTAAGAGTATAAGTTGAGTGTTACTCCTTAGTCTTTCTGTTTTATTATTTCTGGGGGTGGCCAGCATGTAGGTTCCCGAAGCAGATCAGTTAACTCATAGTCTCAAAGAACAGCTTAAAGTAATAAGATTTCACAACTCTGATAAACAAAATCCATACCTGTGTTAAAGTCAATTTATTCATTTTTTGAAATGGGAATTTGCTAGAAGCATCAAGAAATCAAACAAAATGCTATCCTGATAAGTGGTCAAGTGGGAAAAATCAGGCTGCATTCATGTAATTCTACCCATCCTTCCACTTAAAGCATTGAAAGTCATACCTATCAGGTATACTATTTGTTGACCAAGTAGATGAAATGAGATGAAAGATGTGTTTCCAAGGTCTTATTTCCAAAACACCTCTAGTTTTCTACATGGGGAAGAATACCAAAGAAATCAGATATTTTCTAGATTTCGTGAAGTGTAGGGAGATCTGGGATAAGAACTGAGACTTCTAGAGGAGCCAATGGCAGAATGTAAACTAACTTGTGGTTATGAGGGTTTAAGAGCAGGCAGTTTCCAGAAGTCACATTTGCAATCCCAGAGAGGGTAGGTAAATTTCCTTACACATAAGCAAAAATGATGTGTAACTAGTATGGGAGGACCTACAAAGATTACTGAAAGCAATTTTGTAGGTCAAAGACACTTAATTCCAACATGAATTGTGAAGTGATTGTTTTAATTTGCTGCCAGTGTTATACTGAAGTTACATTTCTGGGACTAAATATTAAGGTTTCTTTCTTTCTTTCATTAGTAAAACTGATATAAGCCTTAACAGGAAGCAAAAAAGTTCTGTCACTAAGTATCCATGTAACCAGGGCCAAGTTAATTATGTTTTCTGGGACCCACTTTCTAGACTAGATGATGTCTAAGATCTTTATCGAATCTGAAACTGTATTATATTAGCAAAATTTATTTTGTGAAGTTAAAGTTAATCATTTTCAGGAGGTCTAAAATGCTTTAAGACAACATGATGACAATTTTCTAAAAATTAAAAACCAAATGCTATTCGTTTTAAGGAATTTCAATGACACTTCTTCATACTTTGTTTTAAAGTTCTTGCAGACATTTAAAACAAGGAGTTCTCTACCTTTAAGTCATCAAATTTTAGTGATTTAAGGAATTCTTAACCAAAATGTCATGTGAACAAAAATGTAAAATATATTAATTTTATGGAAGATGGCTTATACAAAAAAGAAAGTCTAGAAACAAAACTTACTTCTCTTCCAAAGGCAGTACATTTAGGTGACTGGTTTATGTAATCCAAGACAAATGATAATTCTTTAACTTCCACTTCTTGGCTTGGTGATTTTGGAAGTTTCAATGAAGCCAAATGGAACTCATCTAGCCAAAGAAAATTATATTAATATGTTTACAGAGGAACTGATGGGTATTTTTTTTAACAAAAGATATTTATTTATAACAGAAACAAAGAATCCATTTGATACTTAGTAATTCTGGGAAATATTAAAGATACTCTTTTTGAGGTAGAAATTCATCCAATAGAAATGTATACCATAAAATCAATTTTAAATAAAAAATAAGTATTTTTTCCTCCACAAGCTTCCACTTTCCAAAGCCCTAAGTCTATGTTAAAAAATGAATACAGAATTTAGAGGAAAAGAGAACAATTCTACTGATAAATCACCCTGGAAAACTGGTATGGAAACATGGGAAATTCTCAATTTTCACTCTCTAAAACAGCTCTTTTACTCATAACCTGTATGACCTTAGGCAAATTATGTCTCCTCCATAAGGCCTCAGTTACCTTACTTGTAAAATGAAGGGGTTGAGCTAGATGACATCTAAGATGTTTTCCATTTCTAAACCTATGATCTATATATATAACAAAAACAAAGATAGGTTCCCCTTACTGAATAATCTCTTTTACTCTAATAAATGTTCTACACTCTAAAATAAACTTTGGTATAATAGAAAATCATAGAATTGGGGCCAGAAGACACCACCAAAACAAACAAAAATATGGATCAAGACACTGACACTTGTATAACTTTGGAAAAATTACTTAGCCTCTGTGCCCAAGTTTCTTCAACTCTACATTTGTTGCTCTCTACATGCTCTCTAAAGTCTTTCCTAACCCTGACATCCTGCATTTGGAAATAGAACACTGTCTGGTGTGTGGTAGTGGTGGCTGGGGAGGGACTAAGGGAAAAATAAGTTTTCTACTATGCCCTCCTGGAATCTTCTTTACCTTTCACTAAATGTTAAATATTAAACAAATATGAAATCAGCATCAAAAGAAATCTTTTTAACTATGAAAACATGACAGCCTATCAAGATCTATAGGTGCTCAGTTCTCCCATAGCCACTGCTGAAAAACTCCAAAAATGAACCAGAAGGAATAATGATGAAGAAAATCAAAGAGAATCATCTATAAGTTTCTCAAAGCAATCCAGGCTTGTACAAAAAGACTAACAAAATTCTGAGGAATTGTGGAGACGAGCAGGACAAGTAGAAAATTAAGTGTCAAAAGTCCGTCTCATAGCAGGAGATAGCTAAGTCAGTGCCAAGCATGAGGAGATCCAGGTGCCCCATCTATATAATAGGAGACAGGCCTGGACTACCATTCAGCATCCAAGAAACTTAGGATTACATCACAGCAAGAGAAAAAGCCAGATAATTCTTCCAAAAGATGGTGCCTCAACTTAGCTACCTTACTCTGCATCAAGCAGGGCCTACCAAATCCACACAGGAATATGGGAGCAGAGTTTGGCTCAAGCACTAGTCTGCAATCAGCAAACTATGAAAGATAGAAAGCAAAGTAAAAGCCAAAAAAAGTTACCCCACAAGTCTAAGAAATAGCCTATGAAAAAAGAATGTCCTGGTCCAAAGGATTCCAAGAATGCCTACAAGAAAGCAAACAAGAGATATATAATGGAATCCCAGGGTGGAAAGAATAGTAAGGAGAAATAACACCTTAGAATAGAATTAAACTCTTTGAAAATTGTTAAGAGAGTTTTTATTAATTTCTCCTTTTTTTCTATATAAGAGGAAAAGGAACATTAAGATTTCTGAATAAAAGACTCCCTGCTGTGCAGTTTGGCAGTTAGAGACCCCCCCGCTATGCCACTTGGCAGTTGGTGACAGTTAGAAGGGTGTGGCTGAATGTGGTTAGTAAGCTGCAGACCTTTGGAAGAGACTTTTTTTCTCTAGGTCCCCTAGAGAGAGGAGTGTGTGTGGCTGTCTCTCTCTGGGACTGTGAGGAGACTGAGAAACAGATTTAAGGCCTAAATAGCCTTATTGATTATTAATAATCTGGGTAGATAAGGTAGATAGATAGTGGCCATATTATCAGTTAGAGTAGTGAGAGTAGGTGAGGGCTTTGGCCTAACAGAAGATATTGCCCTCTGAGGCAGATAGATATATGGTTTTCTAGAAAAATTTAGTTAGGATTGGGATTGTGGGTAATCTCATAATCTATTATAAAATTACTTTCATTTTCCTCCTTCCTATTTTCTATCCGTATTTCCTAATAATAAACTAAGTGTTTTGCATTTAATAAACTGCATACTGGCTTTTGATCAAACTCCTGCCCCCCCCCCCATTTAACCCTTCACAAAATTAAAATGGGCCAAACAGAAAATGATGACTCCATGAGATTAAAAAATATTAAAACATAATAGAAAAACTGAAAGAAAAAAAAAAAGAACAAAGTGAAGTCTATTATATAAAATAACTGATCTGGAAACACAGGTCCAGGATAGATAATTTAAGAATCATGAGACTACCTATAAACCATGACCAAAAAAATTCTAGGATATCAGACTTGAGAAAATTTTAAACGAAAACTTCCCATATCTCTTAGAGCCAAGGACAAAGTGAAAACAAAAAGAATCCATCAGTCAGCTCCCATAAGAAACTCCCAGGAACATCACAAACAAAATTTCAGATTCCAAGTTTTAAAAAAAATTATGTATTTTGCAAGCAGCCCAAAGCAAAGTGTTAAAGAGTTCAAGTATGAAGAAGACAAAGTCAGGATAACATGAAACTTAGCAGTTGCCTCTAAAATTAGAGGAAAGAGTAGAATAAGATATTCCAAAAGGCAAAACATAAAGGCTTAAAATTAAGAATAACCTATCCATAAAAGCTGAGTATATAATCCAATAGGGGACAAAATAGACCTTTAATGAAATTATTTCCAAGAATTCCAGGTGAAAAGGGTGGCACTGAGTAGTCACTATGAAATGGAAATGTATAGGAGACAACTAAAATGTAGAAAGGCACAAATATTTGACCAAAAGGAAGGTACTACATAAAGATGAATTGTTTACATTTATTTTACAATAATGGAGGAGAAAGGGGTCCCTTTAGAATCCTAATGTCTTCAAGGGTCATAAAGTTAAGTTAGTTTAGTCTCTCTCTCTGTCTGAAATTTGCTATACCAAATCAATGTTTTGTATTGCCTTATTTTAAATCAACAATAAACACAATGGGACCTCGCGTGCACTATACCTTTGTCAACTGTATGACAGAAGATTTGGTCTTCTATAGACAATTATTTGTTGAATTCTGCCTATTTCCTTCTCATTTTCATCAAGGGTACCTTCATGCATAAGCAGGACCTCCTCAAAGATTTCATAAAGATAAGAAAGTAACCACAAAGGTTGTAGTTATTGATGCAATCTCAAGTACCTTTACTTTGGTAGTAATACTGTGTCACATTTTTAAACATTTGGCACCTTCCTTCTAAATATCCTGTAAATGAAACCTCTCTCCTTGATGCTTTTTAAAATTTGTCACCTTCAGTACAAATCTCTTATAAGAGTGCTTGGTCCAGTTCATTTTCTCAAGAGACAATAAATGACATTCACTTACAGCATATAGGGAACTGGTGTTAAGAGTTCAAATGTCATAGTCATGAAAATGTTATAAAACTGTTAATAACAAAATATTTAAACAACTTAAGTTCTAATAAATATTATTTATAGCAGCAATATCTCAAATTCTCCTCATTTCCTGCACTTTCCAAAAGATCAGCAAATAGATTATCTAGCATATTTGGCATAATGGTGATGGTCAAGAATATAGAATGAAGAATGGAAATTTTAAAAGAACAAGTCTTAGTTATGAGAATATAACAAGTCAGCCTTAAAAAATAATCTGTGCTTATTAGGCCTATTTTTTTTGTTGCAACCACTACTTTATTGTACTATACAGATTTGAGTTTGTGGGAATATTATGTTACAGCATTCCTACAGTATATATAAGTTGAAATAAGCCTAAAAAGATAACATTTAAAATTAAAATTCCAATTACAAAAATTGAAGAAGTCACATAAAAATTAAGTTAGTGATTATAACTAGAAATGTGTTTGAATCCTGAATTATACATTATACAGAACTTGGAATATGAAAATATGAAATTGTACCTAATACTATATAGAAAAAGTTATCAAAGTGTACCTGGTGTTTCTTTATTTATTATAATAAATACTGAGTCTTCAAGATGGACAGGTGCAAAGAAGGCATAGAGTTTACAACCCACCACAAAAGTCTGAAAGATAAAAATCAAACAAGGATACTATAAAATCTAAAATTAAAATAATCAATTGCTAATTGGGTTGGTAAATCAAGACAATTACTTTCCTTATTATTAAAAATTAACTTATGTAGGATGGTACATTTTCCCTCATTCAGCTGGAAAACAATTTCTGCAAACTTTAAATTTTTCCAACTATCAATATCTGGTAGAAAAAAAATGAAGCTGGGAATTCTTGACTTTCCTTTCTCTTAAGATTTCGCTATACGATTTTTTCTGCAAAGTCTGCTTTAAAAAGTAGAGATTATACTTGTTCCAGGCTGCTCCTTAGTACTTATGGTAGAACAGTTTGTGAACAGTCCTTTGTTTTTGTAGACATAAACAACTTCATCAATATTTAATTAATAACATTAAATGCTTACAAGGTTTCTTTTTTTTCCTTTCTGCATACCCACAAACAGTCATTATGTACAATGATGCAAATATGTCAGCATTTCTAAACTGGGATAATTTTAGAGACAGAATAAAAGATTCTAAACTTTAATGGGAATTTTAAAAATGATTCTTATGCCCTTAAGGCAACAATCTTGATAACTAGATTAACCATATTGCTATAGAAATTTGTTAATGAGAGTTTGGGAGTCAGGAAGATCGAAGTTTAAATATAGTTTTATTACATTTAATAGCTGTGTCACTCTGCAAATCACTAAACCTGTCTGCCTCAGTTTCTGTTGTAAGGAACAAATAAAATTGTAAAGCACTTAACCCAGTGCCTGACACATAGTAGGCACTTAATGTTAGTTTCCTTCCTTTCAACACAAATAATGATAAAGAAAAAGCTTTGCTCTCAAGAGTATCCTCCTAGTTAGTTTTTTCCTCTTTACTTTTCCATCCTTGGAGAATATATAATTTCAAATAGACATAGACTTTCTAAGAATATAATTTTATTAGTTCATGCTATTCCATGTTGGATGATAGAAGGCTAACCCACATACCTTTATCAAAATGCCATCTATGAAGTCCCAAAGTTTAATTGTGCCATCAAGAGAACAAGAATATAGCTGAAAAGGTGAACACGATACATAACTGATTAGAAAATAGATCCAAATAAAAACATCAAATTACAAAAAATAAAACTTTTTAAAAATAATAAAAATTTTCCTTATTTATCTCTGAAGAATTAAGACATGTTTTCTGTCTTTGAAAAATGGACAATTTACCACATCCTCTATACTGGATAGTTTTGAGCCATCTTAGTTTGGGATACATTGTACATTGTACAACTGGTTTATATCCTGGAATTACCTGGCAAGCCTATTTACTAATGCTTGAAATTTAACTTGAGATTGTACTATTTATCATTATCAGCAAATTTCTCATTTCTGGAGGAACTAGGAAAATTATTTAAATCTATGTTTAAGTGGCTCCAATTAGTTTTATATTCAGATTCTTAAAAAGGTGGTTGGTGTTTGCCTCATTTCTAAGAGGACTAAATAAACTCAGGAGTTTTTCTAGTACAGACTCACTAATTTTCCAAACTAGTGTCAACTCTTAATTTTTTTATAACACCGATCAGAGAAGCAAATGCTAAAATATGAAATGATTAGTAATTAGACAACCTGTAGATGGTTTTGGGGATTGAGCTGAATTCCAGTCACCAAATTACTGTGTCCCTGCAGTACATACACACATCCTTCTGTAGCTGTGCTATATACTTTCACGAAGTCACCGGAGACACAGAAAAGATACCTAGAAGTAAAAGACACATCAAACAGAAGAGATATAAAAAGGCAGTCCCATGAAATACAGATGACCAAAAGTATTTCTGATGATAAAATGTATAAAAATGAGGATATGCAACATACTTTTTTCCTCTCTCAATATCTTGATTTTTAACTTATACAGTAAAAACAATTAGTGGAATAGCATTCTATGAAAATATTTTACATATAGTAGGCCCTACATGGATGTCTGGTCAACTAAATTTGAGATAAAATGTTACCTGTGACTCAAAGAGCTCTTTTGCTAGAACAACATACAGATGAGGGATGTTCAAAGTTAGAAGTGATGTCATTTTACAAATGAGAAAACTTGGGCCCTACTAAGAAAATACTTGCCTAATGACACAGGCAAAGTGAGATTTTTAACTCCCAACTTCAGTGTTCTTTCTACTAATGTTTGTTCTATTAGTACATGCAGAAGTGAGCCAGGGTCACAAAATGAATTAGGTCACTGTGTGAAAAAATAAATACATCAATGAAAATCCATGGCCTAGAAAAACAGAGCAAAGTGATATTTCAATGATGGTGTGTGAGCTATGTTATTATCTATATGTAAGGCAGCCCTAATGAAATTCCCAAAGTAGCATTTTAATGCTTATAGTTTCTCACGTTGAAATCCCAAGTTCAAATAGCATTATAAAGCACAAGTGGTAACTAACATTTAATATATTTTTACCCTGGAAATAAAATTGTAGATTATAGCTATTTACTATATAAATCAGGATTGAGTTCATGTATTAGTCATGTGGGTATCCTTAGTATTCAAAGATGATCTAATGAAAAGAAATCACTGCCATATATATTTTCCCTTTTGGTTTGTGGTCTCAGCTATTATATGACCTTTTGTGGTGAGCAGAAGTAACACCACCTTATTTTCCAGCAGGGTTGAGGAATGGATAAGTAAATCATAATCATGAAACTAAAAATGAATTGTTACATACTCCCTGACTTTATGAAAAGTATATTTTGAATATAATTTAAAATTATTGATGACTAACTCATCAGTGAACATCAATGTTGCAGGCACACAACCTGAATAGTAGCTCTGATATAATAAAGGGAAAAGAGTAAAATTTCTACTAAGTTGGGCAGATTTATGAAAAATCAAGGCCAATAATCACAAAAAAGAAGCCATGGAGGCATCATAAGATTTAGAGCTAAAAGGGACGGCTGGAATCCAGCTCAATCCTCAAAACCATCTACTTATAACGTTTTAGTATTTGTCTCTTTTGGCTAATCTTTCCAGACAATTAGAATTGACACTAATTTGGGAAGTTCGTGGGTTTGTGCTAGGAAAGCCCTTGAGAACATTCAGTCCTCTTGAAAGTGAGGCAATCTAATCCAACTTCATCTCGCAATTGTTTCAGGAAATTAAGGTCTGAAAGAGTCAATAAATATTATTAAGCACCTACTACGTACCAAGTTCTGTGGGATGCATAAAAAGTTAAGGATGGTTCCTATATTCAAAAAACTCAGTCTAATAGGGGAAGTCTAATGGAGGTTAAACAGCAGAGGTAAAACAGATCTCAATTCCAAAATAGGTGCCATATTTTATACTGATATTCAGTGTCAGAATGACCAGCATATCAAATAGTTGTTTTATTGAACTATAACATGATTCTTTAAAAAGAGGGGTAAAGAGCACCAGCTCTCTAGTCAGGGCATTTGAATTCAAGTCTAGCTTCTGATTTTTTTCTCATCAGTAAAATGAAGTGGTTGGACTAAATGGTCTCTGAAGTTTCTTCCAGCTTGGGATATGTAGTCCTCTGATCTTATATATGTCAATGATCACTGACAGGTGATCTGGAAAGGTACCAGGATAAGATTGGAAGAACAAAAACTAATCATTATCCCAATTGTAATTCGGAGTTGAAGAATTATTTACTAATGTTTGCTATCCTTTAAAAAACTTAAGCTTATATTGCCATATTTTTATATGCTATCTACTCCCCATCCTATCATTTCAATTTTCTAGAATGTGTATTCAATATTAGAATTCTGCTGTAAATAACTGACACTTTCATAAAGTTTGATGAAGTTTGCAAAGAACTTTATGGGCACTCTCATTTAGATCCCCACAATAATCCTGTGAATTTAATATGAATGCCCTTATTTTTTAAGAGGAGGAATTCAAAGCCCAAAGATAAATGGCTTGGGTAGAACCACAGAGCTCCTGAATAATAGAATCAAGACATGAATCTAAGATGGTTTTGATGTCAAAGATATGAATGCCACTAATCTTCAGTATGCATAACTAGTGGAAAAGAATGAGTGGGCACTGAGAGGTAGAAAAAGCACTAGGCCAAAAATCAAGAGTGCTGAGTTACAATTCTGGCTTTGCCACTCACTTGTATGTGACTATGGAAACTCTTTTACACTTCAGAAACTTGTTTTTTGAACTGTAAAATGTGGGGGTTGGTTCAGATGATCAGTTAAAAGAACCTATTATTCTGAGTACCAGAAAAACTATTCTACTAAGTGGTTTTATCTGCAAGGAAGTCTTACAGCTCACAGACTCATCAATCAATTCAACAACTATTTCAATATCTTCTACATAAGATGGAGAATTAAGGGTACATCTCATTAGGAAAAAAAGATGCATTAGTCATACATTAAGTGTAAAGAATGCATATGTAAGACCCAAAGCTCCAGGGATATTGATCAATAGATATGAACAAACAGTTCTCAAAGAAATACATATTACTGAAAACTACAAATATCATAATTCACCGGAGAAATGCAAATCAAAACAACTGTGAGGTTTTACCTCACTCAGCAAATTGGCAATGATGATAAAGATAGGAAGTTAATTTTAGAGGTTTAAAGACAGGAACTTTGAAACAGAAACAGTTGTTGAAGCTGTGAACCACTCTTGAAAGCAATTTAGAATTATGTTAGGAAGTAACAAAGAGATTCTAATACTAGGAATATATCTATGAAGGTCAAGGTAGAAAGTTCTTAAATATATATAGTCAGACTTTTTGTGGTGGTAAAGAACTAGAACAAAGTAGATTCTCAATGATTGGGGTATGGATAGACACGACTGCAATACCTGAGAATAATGGAATATTTCCTGTATTATGAGAAATGAATATAAAGATTCAGAGAAACACAGAATAATGTATGAATTGATGGCACAGTAAATTACACAAAACATGAGAAAACCATATATATGTATGTATATATACATATGCATACTATTATGGGGAAAACCAGGGGAGTTGCCTTAAATATTAAATGTGGGTCCAGAAGGAGTGTGAGGGAGACAGGAATGACAGAAGGTAGGACCAAACAAGGTAGGGAGACTGGGTTTAACAGCTAAGAAAATGTCTGTTAACAGAAGTGGCAGTTAGGCACTCTGCACCATCTAGACAAGGCCTATGGAAACTTGCAAGCAAATTACAAGATTTTATAACAAATTTAATTAAGGGAACTATGGTAAAGGATGAGAACAGGGGTTTCTACACTTTCAGACTAAGGGCAAACCACAGGGTCAGGGGAGGGACTTATCTACACTCAACTGAGACCTAAGCAAGATAGGGCCCAGAGAATAGCAGGACTGAAGTGGGTATCCTCATAGCAGAGTCCAGACATACTCCAGCGATGTACCAGCTCCTCCAGGACCACTAGCAGTGCTCTTTCAGGTGGGTAGATTCTGGGAGCTAACCCAGCCCAAGTTAACCTGCAACTTAGGTTGGGATTAATAGTCTCTACCAAAATCTCCCACAAGTAGATGTCAATCTTCCTTCAGGATCCCAGGGAATCAGGGTACAACTCCACTTCCTCTGAGGTCTCCCAGGTTCAGTTAAAACTTGTCCCAAACACCATGGAGTCCATCTCAGAGAGAGAGGCACACTTCCTGCTTCCCCATTCCATTTGGAATTCTCAAGCCTTTCCTGTTAGGTCTCCTAAATAATAACTAAGTAATCCTCCTCACAACAATACACACACACACACATATATATAAAACTATAGCTATATATATTAAAGAACAAAATTAAATGGAATGGTATGCAATTATAATGACCAAGCTTGACCTCAAGAAGAAATGAGAAAATGCCCTTCTCTCCCTCAGTTGCAAAGGTGGTGAACTATGGATACAGGATATTGCATATGCTGTCAGTCATTTGATGTGTTACCTAGTTAAGCGGAATTGATTTCTTTTTCCTTTAAGATTTGTTGTTGTTTTAATAACGGATGGTTTGCAGGGAACAGAAGAAGGAAGACTACATCTGGAATAATGGTAATATTAAGAAAAAGATAGCAATAGTTTTGTTTTTTTTAAAGATAGTACTGAAGATATTCTGACATGTTGAGTAGTCAGGGAATAAGCACTTATTAAACACCTACTGTGTACCAGGCATTGTGCGAATGCTTTAGATTAAAAAAGGCAAAAATATGTACAAACACTATAACATGGATAAATAGGAAATAATTAAAAGAAGGAAGGCACTAGAATTAAGAAGGGTTTGGGAAAGACTTCCTGTAAAATATTCAATTTTATTTAGGACTTGAAGGAAGCCAGGAAGCAGAGATGAAGAGGGAGAACATGCAGCCATAGGGGGCAGTCAGAGAAAATACCTGGAGCCACAGATGGAAGTATCCTGTTTGTGGAATGGCAATTAGGTTAGTCACCCCATGTAGTGGTGACAGTGTCAAAGGAGAAAAGGAGGTCTATTGCAGAGATGTTACAAAGGTGAAATTGACAAGGCTGGAAACAGATTGGTATGCTGGGGAGGGAAGATAAGGGCAGTGAGAAATCCAGGATGAGTCCTAGGTTGAGAATTTGGGAGCATGTAAGTAAGGTGGTACCTTTTATAGTAACAGAAAAGTTAGGTGGGGAAAGGGTTTGGGAGGAAAGATAATGAGTTCTCTTTGGGGCATATTGAATTTAAAATGTCTATTGGACATCCAATTTGAGATGTCTGAAAGACAACTGGAGATGGGAGACTAGAGGTGTGCTGAGGGATTATGGCTGGATAGGTAAATTTAAGAATCCTCATCATAAAAACAAGAATCCATGGGAACTGATGAGATTACCAAGCAAAATAGTGCTCAGTGAAGAGAAGGTGGCCTACATAGCGCTATATGGGACATCTGTTAGAACACAAGGCCTAGATGAGTTTTTGGCAAAGGAGATGAAGGAGTAGTCTGACAGCTAAAATCAGGAGAGAATTGTGTCCCAAAAACCTAGAGAAGAGTATCCAGGAAAAGAGGGTGACCAGTAGTCAAAAACAACTGAGGGTTCAAGAATGAGGATAGAAAAAAAGACATTGTATTTGACAAGAGACCTTTGGTAACTGAGGAGAAGAGCTTTAGTGGAATGACCCAAAGATCCTAAACTGGATTGGAAGGTATTAGAATGAGTCACAAAAGAGACAGTGAAGGCACTCACTAAAGGCAGGTTTCTCAAGGAGTTTACCCACAAAAAGGGTACAAGAGAGAGAACTACAGTCAGCAAGAATGGCAGGATAAAGTGGTTTTTTTTTTTAAATGGGGAAAGACATGTCTACATGCAGTGGGGAAGGAGTTAGAATACAGAGAAAGATGAATACAGTTAATGGGGGAGTAGCAACAAAGGAGTGGGCAATCTGTTGGAGAAAATGGGATGGAATAGGATCATTTATAAAGGTGGAGGGGTGTGCCTTAGTAAGGTGTAACGCCCTCTCTTTTACAGCAGAGAGGAAAAGGGTGGGAAAAGGTATCTAAGAGACATAGGGAGGAAGAAGAACACCATTATTAGCCTTAATTTTTTTCTGCAAAATATGAGGCAAGGTTCTTAGATTCCAGGAGTCTGGGGAGAGGGGAAGTCAAAAGAAGTTTAAGGATGAAAAGATTTGAAAGAGCTGCTGTGGAGAGTGGGGTAATGAGTAGATGTGTGAATGTTAGTAGAGGAATAGAGTAAAAATGAAACAACAGTCCTTTTTTGGGGGTGGGAGAGAGAGGTTTAAATGACCATTCCTTAGCACAGCTCCTACATAGAAAGAGCTTAGTAAATGCTGGCTTTGGTTGCTTCTCCTGGAATGTAAGCTCTTTCTTGAAGATAACTATTTTTGTTTTTCTTTGAATTTCCAGAGCTTAGCACTGAGTCTGCCACTCAAGAAATGCTCTTCTGTCTGACTGCCTACTATCATCCTCCAGCTATTAAGCGTCTGGGATTTGCAGGCAGTATCCAAGCTATTAAGATATTGTCCACCCTCAGGAAGGCAAGGCAAATACCCCTACGATCAAAAGCAGAATCTGACATTGTTCTTAGAGGAGAAAAAAGAGCTATGAAATCAGGTGTGGGGGCTTTGGCTCCAGATTCTATTTACAAAGGGCCTCTGCGCAGATGTGTTCCACGCGTCAGTCGTGGAGTGGGTCCGGGAGTGTGTATGCGGTTGAATTCCACGTGTGTCAGTCATGGTGTGCTTACATGTGTGTAGGTGTGTTTCACGCGTCAGAAACGGCGGGCTCGGGATCTCCCTCACGCCGGGAGCAGACGCTCTCCAGCAGGAGTACGCGTGGGAAATAAGGACTTCGCCCCTGAACCATTACATCGCTCCTCTGGACACATTCCCCTCCTGGATAGCATCTCTCCAGGGCAGATCCGCGGATCGCGGTCCCCTCTCCCCAGATTTCCCTCCCCCCCAGCCCTCAAGCGGCACACGCGGAGGAGAGCTTGTCTCCGAGGTTGATCCCATCTCCCGTTCCCCATCCCGTTTCGCGCGGAATCCTTACTTGGAATCGATTGAAAATACTGCTCTGCGGAAGTTCAACTTGCTCCCTCCGCTGCGAACCACGCGAAGATTCTCCTCCGCCACCATATTGGCCCCGAAGCCACAACCTCCGACCTCTGACTTAAGGCCTTGGGGGCGGGGACTGTCTTCCGAGGCTACGTGAACACCCCCCGCAGCTTCTCTAAGAGGAAGTGTGTGTTTTCGTAATTTGGTTAGATGTAGGCTTTAGAGAGTTTAAAGTTAACTCAGTGCTAAAGAGCGATGAAAGAGGCAACATATCATATAACGTCATCCAGTTATATTCAAAAAACATCGCCCCATTTTGGCCAAAGATAAACCAAGAAAGTCTCTTCCGCCCATAGTCAAAATGGCAATTCCCAGAATGCTCGTCTATTTCTCCCTCGCTTAGCCCCGCCTCGGCTCGTCCCCCTAGGAAAGCGCAGGCGGCGTTTCCTTGGTGAAGCTTGACTGGGCGCTTCCTGATGACGCTATAACTAATGGCCAAAGACGTCTCTGAATGAGCTCGGGGCTTTGAAAGTGAAAGCCTAATATTTTCCTAGGTCTTGGTTCGGGGCTCTGTCTACTGGCCCCTGCTTTCCTGGCTACCCCCAGGATCTTCCCCCGGCTTTCTCTTACTTCACCGAAATTTAGAAAAACAAAAAAAAACGGTTAGAGGAGGAACGATGCAATTAGCACCCAAAGGAAAACTTTAGGTTTAAGTGGATAGGGTTGCCTTGATAAACTTGAGTATTTTTGTACCTTAAACAACTTTGTGGATCTGCTTGTACTGCTTCTAGGGTAAAGAGTGAATTAGAAAACGCTCTTATGATTTTTTGGCTCACTTATTCTAGTTAAAGTACACGGGGGGGAAAAATATCTATGTGTATGTATGTATGTATATATATGGAAAATATGTATGTATGTATATATATGGAAAATATGTATGTATATATGTGTATATGTGTATATATGTATATGTGTGTGTATGTATGTGTGTATATATATATATATATATCCTGTATTTCATGCATAGCTACAGCAGATTAGCCCTGCTGAAAATTATCTTAAGTGCAGTACAAAATTGGGCATTTAATATTGTTTTACTAATTTATCTTCAATTGGCGTTAGTTGCTTAGTGGAAATGTATGTATGACAATGCAATTTAAAAAGTAGAAAATCAACCCCCTTAGAGAAAACTTGAAAATTACAGAGAAAATAGAAGAAGAAGAAAAAAAGACTGTAGGATTACTGTTCTCATTATAATAATAAAATAAGTAAACTGTTAACTCTCAGAGAGAAATGAGAGGAACAACAACAAAAAAAATTAACAAGGCAATACCACAACAGAGAAGAAATGGAGATTAATCAGTCACAATTAGACTTCAGAAAAAAAATTACAATTAAAGATGACCCTACAAAAAACTATGAAACACAAGGTCAAGGGGCATGAAATAAATATCTTTAATAAACCAAACCACAAAAGTAAAATTGAACAAGCTATAAAGAAACAGCCTGGAGGTGGTGGTGGTGGGGGGGCATTACCCAGGTGAATTTAGAGTTGGGTTTTATCACATATTCCAAGAAGACTTTGTAATGTGGTATGTGTATTATTTTCAAAAATTAATTAAAAATAATTAAGCTCCTTTTATGAGATAATTATAGTCCTGATACCTAAATCAGGGGACAATGAAAAGAAAGAGAATTTTAATTCCTATATCTATCCCAAATAAATATTAGTGAAAAATATAAAATCTTAGCTGAAAGACAGCAGCAGTATATTCAAAATTTATTTATTGTGACCAAATTGAATTTATATTGCTGATGAAGGAATAGTACAACGCTAGGAAAACAACATAATGAAGCACATTTTTAAAAGTAACCCAGACCACACGATTATGACAAATAAAGGAGAAAAAAAATCTTTTTACCACATACAAAACTCATGTTTCAAATGCTACAATGCAAAGCTCTTGGAAGGATTAAAGGAGGATTATTAAGAATGTAATCTAAATGGTTTTGTGGGTTCATACTGGGTTGAAAGAGAGACAGGAATGTCTGATGGTCTGGACCAAACAGGATAGGAAGACCAGGGTTTACTGTCAACCTGTTAACTGTCACGAGAATGGCAGTTTGGCCAACAGTCACTTAGCTCATCTAGGTTAGGGCCTATGTAACAAGCAGGCAACAGGTAAAAGTTGTAACAGTTTTAATTGAATAAACAAATAAACAAGGATGGGTATTAGGAATTCTGCTTTTAACAACTAAGGACAAACCACAAGGTCAAGGGAGGGACTTAACTATACTATTCTATTGACCTAAGCCAGGTAGGGCCAAAAGTATTGAAGTCACAGGGAAAAGCTCCTCCAAACCTGGTTCCCGCCAGGTACGGTCAGCTCAGCTAAAGGGCCTGAGGATGGCTTTCAATTGAGATCTCACAGTAAATCCAAGGATGGTCTCAGGATGCCAGGAGCCAACTCCACCAGGACAGGTGATCCAAGGTACCCAGGTAGGGAGAGAAAGTTTGCAATGCTGTCCACCAGATCACAAACCACTTCCCCACTTGGTGCTGCTCTACAGGTCTGTTGTCCACTGCTGAAAGCCTCCACCTCTCTCAGGATCCCAGGGAATCTGGATGTAGTTTTCCCTAACTCTGAGTTCTCCCAGGATTAGCAATAGTTATGTCCCCAACCACTATGGAGTCTGTCTCAGAGAGCAAGCAGCACACTTCCTGCTTCTTCATTCCACCTTGGAATCAACCAACCCTTCCTTCTAGGTCCAACACTAATACTAAATTAATAACTAACCCTCACAACAAAGGGACATCTTTTTTAAAGTAAAGAAAAAATGTATATATCTTAAACCAAAAGCTGGCATTATTTGCAATGGGTAAATACTAGAAGTTTTTCTAATAAATATAAGAGTAAAGCAAGAGTGTCTCTTTCCCTATACTTTGACATAGTTCTGTAATCGGAATTGGTCTCTATCCCTTATTTGGTTAAGAAATCACTCCCTTGCAATTACTATATGAAGGGTTAACTAGTCTGGCTCTCTTCTTTAACCTTTTTAACTTTAATATTCTAGCAAGAACAGTAAGACATGAAAAAGAAAGGTATACATCTAGACAAAGAGGACATAAAATTATCTATTTGCTGATGTGATGGTTTAGTAAAAAGAACCCAGAGAATAAACAAAGAATCTCACTGAAACAATAGCTTTCATAAAATAGGTGAATATCAAATAAGCCCTCAAAACCAAAAGCTTTTCTGTATAGAAATAAAATAGAAGAAATATTTAGAAAATTATATACCTTTCAAAGTAAAAACAAAATGAATAAAGTATCTGGGAGTCAACTTAAAAAGCCACATTAAAGACATAAATACAATTATAAAATCTTCTTTAAAGAAATAAAGAACTACTTAAATAATTGGAGAGAGAGGTAGTGCTCAAGGTTGGAGCATGTGAATATAGTAAAAGGTTTATAACCACTAAATTTATTTGTAGTGTTAGTATTTTACTAAATTACTGAGGGAATACTTTATAGAGCCATATAAAATAACAAAATTCTGTCGGAAAGGGAACTTCAAAATAAACTCTTGAGGGAAATAATGGGAAATATTAGTAATGAAGAGAATAACACTTCCAGGCCTCAAATCATACTAGCAAGCAATAATTATGATAACTATATGTTTCTATTTTTTTAGACCTAGAAAAGTAGATCAATGGAACAGATTGGAACAGAAAAATTAAAGAATATAAATTATCCGGGGGGAAGAACTTCCAATTTTATTTGGTAAGAATGACTAAGAATAGTGGAAAGTAGTTTAGAAGAAATTAGGTTAATTTCTTAGACAATATACCACTGTAACCCCAAAATGGCTATTCTAAGCAATGTGAATATTAAAGGTAAAAAGGTTAAAGAAGAGAGCCAGACTAGTTAACCCTTCATAGTAATTGCGAGGGAGTGATTTCTTAACCAAATAAGGGATAGAGACCACCAGAAAAGATAATATAACATCTATTATGACATTGAAAAGTTTTTGCATTAATTAAATCAATGTAGGCTAAGAAGGGAAGGTACCATTTGGGAAAGAATGTTTTTCATCAAAAATCTATTAGACCAAGACTTTTTCTACATTGGATAAATGGCCAAATTTTGGAAGAATTATTAAAAATAATAATAAAATATATGATGTAAGAGGGGAATATATATATTCCCCTCTTACATCATATATTTTATTATTATTATATATATATTCCCCTCTTACATCATCAAAATGATATGGTACTGGCTAAGAGACAGAAAGGAGGATCAGTGGAATAGACTTGGGGTAAGTGAGGTCAGCAAGACTGTCTATGATAAACCGAAAGAGCCCAATTTTTGGGACAAAAACCCACCAATTGACAAAAACTGTTGGGAAAATTGGAAAACAATATGGGAGAGATTAGGCTTAGATCAAGATCTCACACCCTACACCAAGATAAATTCAGAATGGGTGAATGACTTGAATATAAAGAAGGAAACTATAAGAAAATTAGGTGAACATAGAATCGTATACCTGTCAGATCTATGGGAAAGGGAAAATTTTAAAACCAAGCAAGAGTTAGAAAAAATTACAAAATGTAAAATAAATAATTTTGATTATATTAAATTTAAAAGGTTTTGTACAAACAAAAAAAATGCAACCAAATTCAGAAGGGAAACAAAAAAATGGGAAAAAAAATCTTCAAAACAAAATACTCTGACAGAGGTTTAATTACTCAAATATACAA
The DNA here is from genome assembly GCF_016433145.1 of Gracilinanus agilis. Classification (NCBI taxonomy): domain Eukaryota; kingdom Metazoa; phylum Chordata; class Mammalia; order Didelphimorphia; family Didelphidae; genus Gracilinanus; species Gracilinanus agilis. The sequence goes on from NC_058132.1 coordinate 227,790,000, forward strand.
GGAGCTAAATCAATTGTATAAAGAATCAAGTCATTCCCCAATTGATAAATGGGCAAGGGACATGAATAGGCAATTTTCAGATAAAGAAATAAAAACTATCAATAAGCACATGTAATGCAAAAGATGCAAGAGAGGCTTTTGCTTTTGCAGGGGGCCAACTGAAAACTTCTGGCAGTTAGAAGTCTTAGAATTCTGAGAGAAGTCAGTTGGTCCCTGAG